>NW_007256321.1:362301-364103 GCF_000164805.1 Carlito syrichta
CAGCCTCCCAAAGGCGCGGGATTACAGGCTGAGCCACCGAGCCCGGCTCATTTGTTTTTTCCAATAGCTTTAGGGAATACAAATAATTTGGGATCTGGTAGATTTACTTTTAGTTCTTTGAGTCATCTCCATACCACTTTCCGTAGTGGTTATACTAATTTACACTCCTACCAACAGTGTCTCAGGTGTTCCCTTTTCTCTGTATCTGTTCCAGTGTCTATTGTTTTTTTGTTTGTTTGTTTTTGAGTCAGAGTCTCACTCTGTTGTCCAGACTGGAGTGCAGTAGCATGCTCATGGCCATCGCAGCTGAACTCAGGCGATCCTTCAGCTTTAGCCTTCTATGAAGCTGGAATTACAGGCGTTCACTACCATACCTGGCTAATTTTTTTATTTATGTAGAGACGAGGTCTCACCAAATTGTCCAGGCTGGTCTTGAACACCTGGGCTCAGGCAATACTCTTTGCCTCTGCCTCCCGAAGTGCTAGTATTATAGGCGTGAGCCACTGCACCCCACCTTGATTTTTTTTAAATAATGACCATTCTGGCGTGTAAAGTGGTATCTCATTGTGGTTTTAATTTGCATTTACCTGATGATGAGTGATGTTGAACATTTTTTCGTATGTTTGTTGGCCATTTGTATATCTTTTTTTGAGATGTGTCTGTTCGTGTCATTTGTCTACTTTTTAGTGGGGTTATTTGCTTTTTTCTTGCTGATTTGTTTGAGTTTTTGTGGATTCTGGATATTAGTCCTTTGTCAGATATATAGTTTCCAAATATCTTCTCTTATTCTGTAGGTTGCCTATTTGCTCTGTTGATTATTTCTTTTGCTGTGCAGAAGTTTTTAAGTCCCACTTGTTTATATTTACTTTGGGGTTTTAGCCATAAATTCTTTGCCTAGGCTGATATCTAGAAGAGTTAGTCTTAGGTTTTCTCCCAGAAATTTTTATGGATGTAGGTCTGACATTTAAGTCTTTAATCCATCTTTAGTTAATTTTTGTGTATGGGTAGAGGTAGGATCAAGTTTCATTTTTCTACATGTAGCTATCCAGTTTTGCCAGCACCATTTGTTGAATAGGGTGTTCTTTCCCCAGTGTATGTTTTGTCAGCTTTGTCAAAGATCAGTTGTTATGGGTGTTTGGATTTATTTCTGGATTCTCTATTCTGTTCCATTGGTCCATGTGTCTGCTCTTATACCAGTACCATGATGTTTTTGTTTTTTGTTTGTTGTTGTTTTGAGTTGGAGTCTCATTCTGACACCCATGCTGAAGTGCAGTGGCATGATCACAGCTCACTGCTACCTCCATCTCTTGGGCTCAGGCGATCCTTCTGTCCCAGGCTTTCAAGTAGCTGAAACTACAGGCATGTGCCACCACAGCCAGCTAAATTTTTGATTTGTTGTAGAGATAAGATCTCACCAAGTTGCCCAGGCTGTTCTTGATCTCCTGGTCTCAGGGAATTCTCTCACCTCGGCCTCCCAGAGCGCTGGGATTATAGGTGTGTGCCACTGCATGTGGCCAACCATGCTGTTTTGGTTACTACAGCCTTGTAGTATAATTTGAAGTCAGACAACGTGATGCCTTCAGCTTTGTTCTTGTTGCTTAGGATTGTTTCGGCTATTCTGGCTTTTTTTGTTTTTGTTCCATACGAATTTTAGGATTTTTTTTTCTAATTCTGTGAAAAATGACATTGTTAGTTTGACAGGGATTACATTGAATCTGTAGATTACTTTGGGTAATATGGTCATTTTTTTTTTTTTTTGAGTTGGAGTCTCACTCTGTAGCCCAGACTGGAGTGCAGTGACC
>NW_007256321.1:364255-365701 GCF_000164805.1 Carlito syrichta
TTCGCCCGGCTGATTTTTTGATTTATTGTAGAGATGAGGTCTCGCTGCCCAGGCGGGTCTCGAACCCACAGGCTCAGGCAATCCACTCACCTCAGCCTCCCAAAGGCGCTGGATTACAGGCTGAGCCACTGATCATCCCGGCTCAATATGGTCATTTTAACAATTTTAACTCTTTCAATCCATTAGCATGAAATATTTCTCCATTTATCAGTGTCTGCAATTTCTTTCATCGGAGTTTCGCAGTTCTCCTTGTAGAGGTCTTTCACCTCCTTGGTTAAATATCTTCCTAGGTAGTTTAGTTTTTTAGCTGCCTTTGTAAATGGAATTGAGTTCTTAATTTGATTCTCAGCTTGGTTGCTATTGGTATGTAGCAGTGCTACTGGTTTGTGTGTGTTGATTTTGTATCCTGAAACTTTATCAAATTCATTTGTCAAGTCCAGAAGTCTTTTGGAAGAGTCTTTAGGGTTCTCTAGGTATAAGATCATATCATCAGCATAGAGAGATAGTTTTTCTTCTTTTCCAATTTGGATATGCTTTATTTCTTTTTCTTGCCTGACTACTCTGGCTAGAACTTTCTTTATTACTTTTTTATATCAGACATAACTACTTAGTTTTTGTTATTAATCATTTATCTAAATTATGATATATTATCTAATATTTTCCCTGTATTCTAACTGGTCAGTGTTAGCCCTTTGCCTTTCCCAGCTCTTTATAGTCATTATTTTACACTTTGAATACTCCCCAAATTATGTATGGTATAATGTTACTCATGGAATTTTTCTTTAACTTCAAAATTATGATTTACATTTTGTGTGTAGTTTGTTCAACACTATTTATACATATAAAAGCTGTCATGTATTGAATACTTACTATGTTTAAACACCTTACATTTAAAACAAATCAACCCAATAAGTACGATTATTATCTCCATTTTGCACACAAGGAAACTGACAACCAGACTTAAGTAGCTTATTCAATGTCACTTAGCTAGTGATTGGTATAGCTGAATTTGAATCTAGGGAGTCCTATTTCAGAGTTTTTAACTGCTATGTAATATCCCTTTTCTGTATCTTAAAATTTGTTCTTATGATTTAGGCAAAATCCTGATTATTTCTATTATTTCTTTTTCTGTGTAACAGACCCATAAATCCTTTTTTTTTTTTTTTTTTTTACAAACCCATAAATTCTAATGCAGTTATTTAGGTTGATATTAAATCATAAATAAAAATGAAAATGATACCTGTTTATTGGCTGTTGTCAATATTGCATATGCTAACATTTTCTGTTTAAATTTCAGGGCATTTGAATCTGAAATTCGATTTTACACTGGAAATGATCCTCTGGATGTTTGGGATAGGTGGGTTTTTTTTATTTGATAAGGGTATCAGATACATTAACAGATGAGTCCTGTGGTCATGTCTGTCTCTCTCTTCCTCTCCCTCCCCC
>NW_007256321.1:365952-370064 GCF_000164805.1 Carlito syrichta
CTCTCCTCTCCCTTCCCCTCTCCTCTCCCTCCCCCTGTCCTCTCCTCTTCCTCCTCTCCCTCCTCTCCCTCCTCTCTCTCCTCTCTCTCCTCTCTCTCTTCTCTCTCTCTCTTCTCTCTGTCGGAGTCTCACTCTGTTGCCCAGGTTGGAGTACGGTTCTTGGCTGCCTTGACCTCCTGGGCTCCAGTGATCCTTCTACTTCAGCATCCCAAGTAGTTGGGACTACAAGTGCATGCCACCATGCACAGCTAATTTTTTAATTTTTTTGGTGGGGGTGTAGAGACGAGGTTTTGCTATGTTGCCTAGGCTGGTTTTGAACTCCAGAACTCAAACAATCTGCTAGGACTTCCCAGAGTACTGCGAAATTATGGGCATGAGCCATCATGCCTAGCCTCTTTACGGCCATGTTTCTCAAATTGGGGTACATGGAGTGGAAAGTGGTATCATAGGGACACAGAGATTCAGAATAATTATAGTATGTCTCCCTGAGGTATTTAAGAAGAAGAAATTTCAATTTTATGACACACAGCTTTTAACTACACCATATTGTCCCCATCCTAAATTTTTCCCAGAAGCATGTGTCAGAGAAATTTGAGAGATATACACTTAGGTCATGTCACTGAGGAACTCAGAACATACATATAATCTGTTAGATATTTCTGCTTAAAGAAATTCAGAATAGGTCTTGGAGTAAGAACAGAATTACATGTTCAACTTAAAATATATTCTTTGCTTTTTCTTCCCATTCAGGTATATCAACTGGACAGAGCAGAACTATCCTCAAGGGGGGAAGGAGAGTAACATGTCAACATTATTAGAAAGAGCTGTAGAAGCACTACAAGGAGAAAAACGATATTATAGTGATCCTCGATTTCTCAGTCTCTGGCTTAAGTTGGTAAGTCTTTACCAAGTGTCATGTGAGCTTAAAATATTAAACTAAGAGATTTTCTGTAGAGATATCTGATATATCAAAAAAAAAAGGGTAAAACCTATGTCATTTAATAGATAGTAAACATTTAATAAGTACCAAATATTTGTTAAATTGGTTCTACTTAAAGATGGACTTAAATATATATAATATTTTTTTACCCCATTAAGATTGATTGCAAGCCGGGCTCAGTGGCTCAGCCTGTAATCCCACGCTTTGGGAGGCTGAGGTGAGTGGATTGCCTGAGCCTGCCGGTTCGAGACCCGCCCGGGCAACTTGGTGAGACCTCATCTCTACAATAAATAAAAAAATTAGCCAGCGTGGTAGCGCGGGCCTGTAGTTCCAGCTACTTGGAAGGCTGAGGCGGAAGGATCGACTAGACCCAGCAGGTGGAGGCTGCAGTGGCTGGAAGCGTGCCACTGCACTCCAGTCTGGGCGACAAAGTGAGACTCCAACTCAAAAAAAAAAAAAAAAGATTGATTGCAAAGTCTGTAGATCTCTCAGTGTGTATGGATTGTTTATTCTTTTTTTTTTTAGTTGATCTCACTCTGTCACCCAGCTGGAGTACAGTGGCACACTCACAGCCACCCCAGCATCGATCTGCTGGGCTCTGGCAATCCTTTCACCTCAGCCTTCCAGGTAGCCAGAACTATAGGGCGTACTACCACACCCAAAAATTAGCTAATTTTTGATTTAGTGTAGAGACAAGGTCTCACGCAGTTGCCCAGGTTGGTCTGGAACCTGCAGGCTCAGGCAATCCACTCCTCAGCCTCCCAAAGTACGGGGAGCACAAGCTGACCAAGCCTGGCCTATTTGTTTATTCTAAACATAGTTGGACCATTCAACTGTATTGGAGGAGGAGGTTCAGGAGCCAACACTTTTCTGGATCTTTGTGCCCCATGACACCACTTTCTACTCTATATGCCCCAGTTTGAGAAACATGGCCATAAAGAAGCCTGGTGTGATGGCTCATGCCTGTAATCCCCCAGCACTTTAGGAAGCCCAGGCAAGCAGATTGTTTGAGTTCTGGAGTTCAAGGCCAGCCTAGGCAACATAGTGAAATCTCTTCTCTACTCCTCCCCGCCTCAAAAAAAAAAAAAATCAAGTATGGTTGTTTGGGGAAAAGCTTCCCTAGGTCATTCTGGTATATTCCTTTCTCCCATTTATAAGAATCATCATTATAAAAAGAAGAGTTGTTTTAGTTTTTTGTTAGTCATTGAACTGCTTTCACCTAATATATTGCTAATGGCCAAAATGCCTGCCTGACCAGTTTGTGTTGTCCCACTTATAGGTAAAACATATTTTTCATAAAAAGCAATGACCAAACCGGGCTCGGTGGCTCAGCCTGTAATCCCGCGCCTTTGGGAGGCTGAGGTGAGTGGATTGCCTGAGCCTGCAGGTTCGAGACCCGCCTGGGCAGCTAGACCTCATCTCTACAATAAATCAAAAAATCAGCCGGCTGTAATTCCGGCTATTCGGAAGGCTGAGGCGGAAGGATCGCTGGAGCCCAGCAGGTCGAGGCTGGGTGGCCGGGAGCGGCTGCTGCACTCCAGTCTGGGTGACCGAGTGAGACTCCAACTCAAAAAAAAGCAATGACCAGAGTTTCTTGGACATTAATTTATTGCTTTAATCCTAAAGGAAATTAGTAAAAAAGTAAGCAATGCGTATTTAGAATCATTCACAACCACTGCAATATGATAAATGTCGACACTTAAGACTGACTGATTTCTGGCTAAAGTGTATCATTTCTACTTTTTTTTTTTTTGAGTTGCAGTCTCACTTTGTCACCCAGGCTGGAGTGCAGTGGCACGCTCGCAGCCGCCTCAGCGTCAACCTGCTGGTCTCCAGTGAGCCTTCTGTCTCAGCCTTCCAAGTAGCCGGAACTACAGGCGCACACTACCACGCCCAGCTAATTTTTTAAATTTATTGTAGAGATGAGGTCTTGCCAAGTTTCTTGGGCTGGTCTCAAGTCCGCGGGCTCAAGCCAAGTTTCTCAGGCTGATCTTGAACCCGCGGGCTCAGGCAATCCACTCGCTTCAGTCTCATAGTCTCGCTTCAGTCTCATAAAGTGCTGGTATTACAGGCTGAGCTGCCAAGCACAGCCTTCTTTTTTGTTTTGTTTTGAGTTGGAGTCTCACTCTGTCACCCAGACTGGAGTGCAGTGGCATGCTCATAGCTACCGCAGCCTTGATCTGCTGGACTAGGGGATCCTTCTGACTCAGCTTCCAAATAGCTGGAACTACAGGCATGCGCCACCACACCCAGCTAATTTTTTGATTTATTGTAGAGATAAGGTCTCGCCAAATTGCCCAGGCTAGTCTTGAACCTGTGGACTCAGGCAATCCTCTCACCTCGGCCTCCCAAAGCGCTGGGATTATAGACATGAGCCACCACACCTGGCCTTTTATTTATTTTTTAATAGATATGGGGTCTCACTGTTACCCAGGCTGATGTCAAGCTCCTGTCCCCAAGCAATCCTCCCATCTTGGTTTCCCGATGTGCTGGTATTACAGGCATGAGCTGCTGTGCCTGGCCAAAATATATCTCTTGAGGAGGGCTTATTTTAAACTTCCAATATTGTTGACCTTTGAACAACACGGGGGTTAAGAGCACCCACTCCCAACATTGTCAAAAATCTATGTATAAGTTTTGATTCCCTGAAAACTACTAAATAGCCTACTGTTTACAAGAAACCTTATTGATAGCATAAACAGTTGATTAACACATATTTTGCATGTTATACCTTATATACTGTATTTTTTTTTTTTTTTTTTTGAGTTGGAGTCTCACTCTGTCGCCCAGACTGGAGTGCAGTGGCCACTCCCAGCCACCACAGCCTCAACCTGCTGGGCTCCAGCAATCCTTCCGCCTCAGCCTTCCGAGTAGCCGGAATTACAGGCATGCACTACCACACCCAGCTGATTTTTTGATTTATTGGAGAGATGAGGTCTCGCCAAGTTGCCCAGGAGGGTCTCAAACCCACGGGCTCAGGCAATCCACTCACCTCAGCTCCCAAATGCACGGGATTACAGGCTGAGCCACTGAGCCCAGCATGTATTTTTTTTTTTTTTTTTTTGAATCGGAGTCTCACTCTGTCACCCAGGCTGGAGGGCAGTGGCACACTCCCGGCCACTGTAACCTCGACCTGCTGGGCTCAGGCGATCCTTCTGCCTCAGCCTTCCAA
>NW_007256321.1:370389-384142 GCF_000164805.1 Carlito syrichta
CAAAAAAAAAAAAAAAAAAAAAAAAAAGTAGCAATTAAAATAATTTCTCTGTTCACTTATATGAAACCTGGTGCTAACACTGAAGAACAAATAGCATCATAAAGTAAAAAGCATAGTCCATAGTGCTACTGAAAAAATGGTCTGCACTCTTCAAGATAAGTACAAAAATTGAGAGTAAACATTTGAAAACTTTGGTAACAATTTGGCATTGCTAGGCTATCTAAGCACATATTTTTCTGGTATCTTCTGTTTTTATTTTCTTTTATAAAAATATCAATTCAGCCGGGCTCGGTGGCTCAGTCTGTAATCCCGTGCCTTTGGGAGGCTGAGGTGAGTGGATTGCCTGAGCCCACGGGTTTGAGACCCGCCTGTGCAACTTGGAGAGACCTCATCTCTACAATAAATCCAAAAATCAGCCGGGCGTGGTAGCGCATTCCTGTAATTCCGGCTACTGGGAAGGCTGAGGTAGAAGGATCGCCAGAGCCCAGCAGGTCGAGGCCGCGGTGACAGGGAGCGGCCACTGCACTCCAGTCTGTGCGACAGGGTGAGACTCTAACTCAAATATATATATATATAAATACATACATAGTAAAACTGGCACCTTCACCACAGATTATCTGAGAAAGACTGGTCTAGACAACCTTCAAATTAAAATGACCAGCACTAGAGGAACCATGATAAACTGAGTTTGTATGTGGATAACAAGGTACATAATAAACTTTTTTTTTTTTGAGTTGGAGTCTCACTCTGTCGTCCAGGCTGGAGTGCAGTGGTACGCTCTTGGCCACTGCAGCCTCGACCTGCTGGGCTCAGCCAGTCCTTCCAAGTAGCTGAGGCTACTGGCGTGTGCTACCACGCCTGACTAATTTTTTGATTTATGTAGAGATGAGGTCTCTCCAAGTTGCCCAGGCTGGTCTCAAACCCATGGGCTCAGGTATTACTCTTAACTCGGCCTCCCAAAGTGCTGGGATTATAGGCATGAGCCACTGCACCTGGCCAAAATTAATGTTAAGTTTTATGATGTCGTGACGTAGTGGCAGATATCAAGGACTAGATCTTATGCTCATAGCACATTCAGAATTTTAACTTTTCTTTTCTTTTTTTTTTTTTTTCAGTTGAAATCTCACTCTGTTGCCCAGGCTAGAGTGCAGTGGCACGCTCACGGCCACTGCATCCTTGCTGGGTTTAGGTGATCCTTCCACCTCAGCCTTCCTTCCAAGTAACTGGAACTACAGGCACACGCCACCATCCCCAGCTAATTTTTTGATTTATTGTAGAGATGAGGTCTCGCCAGATTGCCCAGGCTGATCTTGAACCTGTTGACTCAGGTAGTCCTCTCACCTCGGCCTCCCAAAATACTGGGCTTACAGGCATGAGCCACCATGCCTGGCCAAAATTAATGTTTAGATTTATTTATGTAGTGACAGATATCAAGGACCAGATCTTATGCTCAGAGCACATTCAGAATTATAACTTTTCTTGTAACACCACGACATATGAAAAAAATCACTAATTTGAATAAATAAGAAAACCCTAATTACTCAATTACTGTAAAATTAAACTATAAAATACTTATTATTATTGATAATATATAAATAGTGCATTTCATTTATTCAACATTTGTTGTACTATTCCCTGGCTAAGGACTGGGATATAGTAGATAGTAATGTTTTCTGCCTTTGTAGAGCTTAGTTTATTGAAGAAGACAGATGTCAAGGCATTAATTGTAAGTGCAACAAAAAGGAAAGTATGAGTTCTATGGGAACACATACAATGAGGACTTAACCTAGGCTAAGCAATCAGGAACAAATAGGTAAGAGAGCAGATATCTAGTATAGAAACAAATGGTTGCTCTAGTAGTAAAAACTCCTAATTAGAACACTGAAACGTTATTCTTATATGAAATTAGAAACTGTTTTTAATAGTTTCTAACGCTGATTAGGGTCTAGTGGAACTAGTATTTTTATGGATTAACATTTAAAATTTTTATAACCTTCCTAGAAAGCAATTTGTTAGCTTTTAACATAGTTTTACTTCTAGGAATTTATCTTAAGGTAGTATTGTAAATGCGAAAGATTGTGTACATGAAGATATTTTTATATAATTATTTATAATTGGGTAAAATTAAAAGTTGTTTAAATATTCAGAAAGAGGAGAATAATTAAGTTATGGTAGATTTAGTAAATGGAACGTTATGCATTCATTTAAAAATAATAGTGAAGTATAAACATCAGCAGCATGGAAAAATGAATGATGCAATGTTAAGTAGAATAAAAACAAATTTCATGATGATCAAAATTTCTTAAAATGATATATATACTTTTTTCATTAAGGAAAAGCTGAAGAAATAATACCAAAATGTTTATGGAGTAGGTATTTAATGATTTTTCTCCCTCACTTGCTACTAGAATCACCTACATTGTATCTAGTTTCATAAAGTCTCTTCTAAAATCCAGATTTTGTTGTTGTTGTTGTTGTTGTTGTTGTTGTTTGTTTTAGAGACAGGGTTTTACTCTCTTGCCCAGGCTGGAGTGCAGTGGTGCGATCATAGCTCACTGTAACATTGAATTCCTGGGCTCAGGTGATCCTCCCACTTCAGCCTCCTAAGTAACTGGGACTACAGGTGCATGACACCATGCCCTGCTTATTTTTATTATTTGTAGAGATGGCGTCTCACTTTGTTGCCCAGGCTGGAAAGTGCAGATTTGACTGTCATTACTCTGCTTATAGCTCTCCCACCCTAACACACATAACATAGTAACATAAATCAAAATGGTTTAGCTGGACATACAAGAGCTGTAACAACTTTTTTCTTCAGACTCCTGTCTTGCCTGGACCCCCTGCATATTTTTTAGTCTTCTCTGGCTGGGATGTCCTTCCTTTCCCATTCTCCATCTGATGAAAATCCGCTTCTCCTTCAAGGCTAAGCTGAAATGTCACCCCTTCTTGAAGCCTTTCCTCTCCATCCCCTTTTCTTTCAAATTAATCTCTCACTATTATCTCTTTAGATATGCCCAGTATGGTCTTTATCACATTATCATAATAGATACCTTTTCTTCAATACAGGAATTATATATAGTGTCTACAGTGAATGTTCAGTACATAATAGACATTCAATATGTGATTAGAAATTGGTTAACTTTTAACACTTTTAATTTGTTACAGGGACATTTATGTAATGAGCCTTTGGATGTATACAGTTATTTGCACAATCAAGGGATTGGCATTTCACTTGCTCAGTTCTATATCTCCTGGGCTGAAGAATATGAAGCTAGAGAAAACTTTAAGAAAGCAGATACAATATTTCAGGAAGGGATTCAGCGGAAGGCCCAACCACTAGAAAGACTGCAGTCCCAGCACCGGTAAACTGTTTCTCTGGAATTTGTCTTATCTTTTAAAAAAAATAATAGAAATAAATGGTCTTTTTTGCATCCGTGTAAAGTGCTCTCTGGTGTATTGGCAAGTTTACTTAGTTACTATTATTTTTTAAGGGATATTTTAAAATTTTTATTTAACATGCAGTGAAATCCACTGTTTGGTGAAGGGTTCTGTGAGTAAGTGAATAGAGACGTAATCATCATCAGGCTCAAGATACAGAACGGTGCCACACTCCCTAAAAGAATTCCCTTGTGCTGTCCCTTGGTAGTCTATACCTGTGCTTACCCCAAACCTGGCAAACACTGATCTATTCTCCAACCCTATAACTTTGCATTTGCCAGAATGCCATATAAATACAATCAGATTGTATGTAGGATTTTGAGTCTGGTTTCTTTGATTTAGCATAATGCATTTGAATTGTAAAAGTTCTTTATAGATTCTAAATACAAACCTTTGTCAGATATGTGATTTGTAAATATTTTCTCCCAGCTTAAGCCTGGTCTGTTCATCCTCTTAACTGTCTTATAGAACAAAAGTTTTTAATTTTGAAGAAGTCTAATTGATCAAGCGTTTCTTATATAAAAAGCATTGTGCTTTTGATGTGGTTTGAGACTATAGCCAAAAGATCACAGAGATTTTCTCTGGTTTTTATCTTCAAGTTGTATCGTTTTACTTTCTACATTTAGATCTATGATCCATTTTGAATTAATTTTTACATAAGGTATGGATCAAGTCTTTTTTTTTTTTTTTTTTGCTGAATCGGGTCTTACTGTGTTGCCCAGGCTAGAGTGCAGTGGCATGATCACGGCTCACCATAGCCTCGACCTGCGCTCAGGCGATCCTTCCTCCTCAGCCTCCCGAGTAACTGGGACTATAGGTGTGCGCCACAAGGCCTGGCTTCTTTTTTATTTATTGTAAAGATGAGATCTCACTATGTTGCCCAGGCCGAAAGGTTTTTTTTTTCAACATATGAATGTCCATTTGTTCCATTTATCATTTGTTGGAAAGATTAACCTTTCTCCATTGAATTGCCCTTACACCTTTGTCAAAAATTAGTTGATCCTATTTGTGTAGGTTTATTTCTGTTACTTTATTTTATTCTGTTGATTTATGTGTCTGTCAATTAGTGTGTACCGTGCTAGATTGCTATAGCTTTATAGTAAGTTTAGAAGTTAGAAATCAGGTAATATGAATCTTCTAGCATTGTTCTTATTTGTAGATTTTCTAGTTCATTTGACTTTCTGTATGAGTTTTAGAATCAGCTTTCTGGGATTTTGATTAGGATTGCACATGTATATAGTATACTGCTATATTTATTTAAGTCTTTATTACTTTTAGTGAACTTTGGTAGATTTGTGTCTTTCAAGAAATTGGTCCAAGCTGGTACAGTGGCTCAAGCTTATAATCCTAGCACTTTGGGAGGCTGAGGCAAGAGGATTGCCTGAGCTCAGGGGTTCAAGACCAACCTGGACAACTTGGTGAGACCTCGTCTCTACAATAAATCAAAAAATTAGCTGGGTGTGGTAGCACGCCCCTGTAGTTCCAGCTACCTGGAAGGCTGAGGTGGAAGGATTGACTGAACCCAGCAGGTCGAGGCTGCAGTGGCCGTGAGTGTGCCTTTCCACTCCAGCCTGAGCTACAGAGTGAGACTCTGTCTCAAAAAAAAAAAAAAAAAAAAGAAATTGGTCCATTTTATCACATTGATGAATTTGTGGGCATAAGAGTTGTTCATAATATTCCTTTATTCTTTGTGTGTGTGTGTTGACTTCCAAGTAGCTTGAACTACAGGCATGTGCCACCACGCCCAGCTAACTTTTTGATTTATTGTAGAGACAAAGTCTCGCCATGTTGCCCAGGCTGGTCTCAAACCCTTAAGCTCAAGTAATAGGGTCTGTCCATGTACACTGGAAAATATGTGTGTTCTGCTTTTTAGAGTGTAATGTTCTGTAAATGTAAATTAGCTCAAGTTGACTGGTGGTCTGTTCCGGTCTTCTGTATCTTTGCTGATTTTCTGTCTACTTGTTCTATCAATTACTGAGTGGGGTTTTGAAGTCTCTTTGTGATTTTGTCTGTGTCTTTGTTCTGTCCCATCAGTTTTGTTTAATTTATTTTTAAGTTCTGTTGTTAGGTACCTAAACATTTAGAATTGACTTCTCTATCACTATATAATGTTCTTCTTTATCTCTGGTCATACTTGGTCTGATATTAATACAACTACTCCAGCTTCCTTTTTGTTTGCATGATATATCTTTTTCCTTTCCTTATTTTAGAAAAAAGTTTTAAAACAGCTTTAGAGTTGTACAACCATCACCACAAACTAATTTTAGAACATTTTTAACATTCTAAAATGAACCTCGTATTCATTAGTAGTCACTTCCCATTGCACCCTAGTCCCAGGCCACCACTAATCTGCTTTCTGTCTCTGTAGATTTGCTTATTCTCGACACTTCACATAAATGGAATCCTACAATACGTGGCCTTTTGTGATTGGCTTCTTTCAGTTGCATAGTATTTTTGAAGTTCATCATAGATGAACATAGTTGTGGCATGTGTCAGTTCTTCATTCCTGTTTATTGCTGAGTGTTATTCATTATATGGATATACCACATTTTATTTATCCATTTATCAGTTAGTGAACATTTAGGTTGTTTGCAATTTTGGGCTAAATAAGGCTGCTGTGAACATTTGTGTTACAGGTTTTAGTGTGGCTTTCCTTTTACTTTTAACTTGCCTCTGTCTGTATATTATGAGTTTCTTATACTCAGCAAATAGTTGGGTTTTGTTTTTTCCATGACATTAATAATAGCTTTCTTTTTTTAATTTTAAAGATGTGGGATACAATTCAGGGTTAGATATACAAATGTTCATTATGCAGGTACCCTTGTTGAGGAGGTGTGCCCCCCCTTTCCCTGGCAGTTTCCTACTACTGCCAATCCTTATAGTATTACAATAGTTGTTCAAGGCCCAAAAATATGGAACACTCCACAAATTTGCGTGTCATCCTTGTGCAGGGGCCATGCTGGTCTTCTCTGTATTGTTCTAATTTTAGTAAATGTACTGCAGAGGCAAGCACTCTTTTTTTTTTCTTTGAGTCAGAGCCTCACTCTGTGACTCAGGCTGGAGTGCAGTGGCACATTCATGGCTACCACAGCCTTGACCTACTGGGCTCAGGCAATCCTTCCGCCTCAGCCTTCCGAGTAGCTGGAACTACAGGAATGCGCTACCACACCCAGCTAATTTTTTGATTTATTATGGAGACGAGATCTTGCCAAGTGGCCTGAGCTGGTCCCAAACCCCTGGGCTCAGGCAACCCTATCGCTTCCACTACCCAAGTTGCTGGGATTACAGACGTGAGTAACTGCACCAAGCTTCTTTGGGATATTTCTATATTTCTTCGTCTAACCTGTTCTCTCCTTTGTTCATTTGCTTTAACAAATTAGAAATTTTGATTCTGTTGGGTAGTAGTTATCTCACTAAAAGTTAATTGTCCCTTATCTTACTTTAGACAATTCCAAGCTCGAGTGTCTCGACAAACTCTATTGGCACTTGAGAAAGAAGAAGAGGAGGAAGTTTTGGAGTCTTCTGTACCACAACGAAGCACGCTAGCTGAACTGAAGAGCAGAGGGAAAAAGACAGCAAGAGCTCCAATCAGTCGTGTAGGGGGTGCTCTCAAGGGTAAATTTGTTAAATGTTATTTTGGAAAACACTTAGTTTCTGGTGGTAGGAAAATTGTTAGAAGACAATACATAAATGTACATGTGAACACAGTCCTGGTTTTCTGAGTAGTGGGTAGCAAAAAAAAAGAAAACCAAAGGAGAACTAATATCATAGTACACAGTAAAATCAAAACGTCAGCAATTTTGTTCAAATCTTATTTAAGCAGCAACGAGTTTCTGAGTTTGAATTGTTAGTTGAAAGATTACTGGGCAGGGTGGCTCACACCTGTAATCCCAGCACTTTAGGAGGCTGAAGTGAGAGGATTGCCTGAGCACAGGATTGAAGACCAGCCTGAGCAAATTGGTGAGACCTCATCCCTACAATAATTCAAAAAAATTAGCCAGGCATAGTGGCACGTGCCTGTGGTTCCAGCTACTAGGAAGGCCGAGGTGGAAGGATTGCCTGAGCCTAGCAGATTGAAGCTGCAGTGGTTGTGATCATGCCACTTCTCTCCAGCCTGGGCGATACAGTGAGACTCTGACTCAAAAAAAAAAAAAAAAAAATGTAATAAAGCAGGTATTGCCAAAGTAAAGTTTACACGTACCAAAGTCTCAGAAAACGATGTTAATATGTTTAAGAATCCTGTCTTCAGCATTTTAGGGACAGAAATTGCACTTTTTTTGTATACCCAAAGATGATCAATAATTTTTTTTTTTTTTGAGTTGAAGTCTCACTCTTGTCGCCCTGGCTGGAGTGTAGTGGCACGTTCATGGCCACCACAGCCTTGACCTGTTGGGCTTAGGCGATCCTTACACAACTTCAGCCTTCCAAGTAGCTGGAACTATAGACACATGCCACTACACCTGGCTAGTTTTTGTGATTTACTGTAGAGATGAGGTCTCACCAAGTTGCCTAGGCTGGTCTCAAACCCCTGGGCTCAGGCAATCCTCTCGCCTCGGCCTCCCAAAGTGCTGGGATTGCAGGCTGAGCCATCACACCTGGTCAATTTTTTTTTTTAAGAGATAAGGTCTTGCTCTGTATCCTAGGTTAGTGCAGTGATGCAATCATAGCTCATTGCAACCTTGAATTCCTGGTCAATTCTCCTGCCTCAGCCTCCTGAGTAGCTGGGTTTATAAGGACAGACCACCATGCCTAGCCATTATTGACTATTTTTAATTTTATTAATTCATTTATTTTAAGTCATAGTCTCACTCTGTTACCCAGGTTGGAATACAGTAGCACACTCATAGCCACTGCAGCCTCTACCTGCTGAACTCAGGTGATCTTTCCACCTCAGCCTTCCAAGTAGCTGGAACCATATGCATGTGCCACTATGCCCAGCTAATTTTTTGATTTATTGTAGAGATGAGGTCTTGCCCTGTTGCTCAGTCTGGTCCCAAACCCCCGAGCTCAGGCGATCCTCTTGCCTCATTGCAACCTTGTGCCTCCCAAAGTGCTGGGATTACAAACAATATTAACTATTTTTTAGTGCAGTTTTAGGTTCACAGCAAAATTGAGCAGAAAGTACAGAGAACAGTAAGCTTTTATTAACTGCATTGCCAGGGCCCCTGCCCTCCTTTATTTGGGGAAGAATAATTGTACCTTATTTGGCTTCTAATTGTTAATTAAAAATTTTACATGAGGTTTTAATATTCTTTCACCTAGCTTCAAACCAGAATGGAGGACTCCAAAATATACTTCCTCAACAGATGCAAAGTAATTGTAGAATTACTGTTTTTGATGAAAATGCTGATGAGGCTTCTAGAACAGAGTTGTCCAAAGCTACAGTTCAGCCATGGGCAGCACCTCCAGTGCCTAGGGCCAAAGAGAATGAGTTACAAGCAGGACCATGGAACACAGGCAGGCCCTCGGAATACAGGGTAAGAACTCTTGGATCCAGTGTTTTACCAACGTAACAAAGACTTTGGATTTAAAGTAGAGATGTATTTTTTTTTTGAGTAGGAGTCTCACTTTGTCACCCAGGCTGGTGTGCAGTGGCAAGCTCATGACCACTGCAGCCTTGACCTACTTGGCTCAGGTGTTCGATCCTTCTACCTTAGGCTTCCAAGGAGCCGGAACAACAGGCATGTACCACCAACCCTGGCTAATTTTTTTTGTTTATTGTAGAGACGAGGTCTTGCCATGTTGCCCAGGCTGGTCTTGAACCCCTGAACTCAGGCAATCCTCTCACCCCGGCCTCCTAAAGTGCTAGGATTATAGGTGTGAGCCACCACGTCCAGCAGAACTGTGTTTCAGCATCTCATAATTTTTTTTTTTTTTGAATCAAGAGTCTCACTCCGTCGCCCAGGCTGGAGTGCAGTGGCACATTCCTGGCCACCGCAGCCTCAACCTGCTGGGCTCAGGCGATCCTTCTACCTCAGCCTTCCAAGTAACCAGAACTACAGGCACATGCTACTACGCCCAGCAAAAGTTTTTGGTATGTTGTAGAGATGAGGTCTTGCCAAGTTGCCCAGGCTGTTCTCGAACCCGTGGGCTCAGGCAGTCCCCTTACCTCAGCCTCCCAGAGTGCTGGAATTTACAGACTTGATCCTCTGCACCCAGCCTGTATCTCATAATTCCTGAATATTTACACATGGTCTATATATGTTGAGTCAGAATGTAAAACTTTGGTAATTTTAGTCTTGTCCTTTGTCTCCAGCCTCGTGGCAATACAGCTTCTGTGACTGCTGTACCCCCTGTGCTTCCTAGTTTTACTCCATATGTGGAAGAGACTGCACAACAGCCAGTTATGTGAGTTTTATTTCTGGATATTTTGAAGTGGGACATTTTAAGGGTGAGCAGAGGCACCTATCCTAGTTCCAAAGGCATGTTGTTCTTTGTGAGGATGAAAGTAACCAGAAAAAGTTCTGTATATTCTTTTTTTTTTTTTTGAGTTGGAGTCTCATTCTGTCGTCCAGGCTGGAATGCAGTGGCACGCTCATGGCCACCACAGCCTCAACCTGCTGAACTCAGACAGTCCTTCCACCTCAGCCTTCCAAGTAACTGGAACTACAGGCACGTGCCACCACACCTGGCAAATTTTTTGAATTATTGCAAAGATGAGATCTCGCCAGTTTCCCAGGCTGGTCTCATACTCCTGGACTCAGGCAATCTTCTCTCCTCCACCTCCCAAAGTGCTGGGATTATAGGCGTGAACCTTCACGCCCGGCTCTGTATATTCTTTATGTTTATATTCTTCTGTGTATGTTAAGGTAAAAAGACTATTTGGTAATACTTTTATTAAGGGATAAACTTATTAATTAGGTTTATATTTATATTACTACAGCAAAAAAAATCACTGATTTAAGTAAGGTTTTCTAATTTTGTTACTGACAGTAATTAGAGATTATGATAGCTTTCTCTGTTATCTTGCTCTTTTTTTCTGAACATCTTTTTCCCTCTTAGCATTCTGCCTGTAAGAAAAAGTATGGAAGGTAGTGGTTAGATAATTTAGTCAGCTTGAGATTTAGTCTAATACTTGATGTTGCTGAGTCTAATACTAGGTTGAATTCTGTCCAGTGCAAGAGTTTCCTCGTAACTGATGTATATAACCCCTGCTATATGCAAAAATAAATAAGATTTCGAGCAAAAATTCTGTCTGACAAGTATTCTAAGTGTTCAAGACAAGGGAAGGCTATTCTTTTTTTCTTTTTCTTTTTCTTTTTTTTTTTGAGTCGAGGTGTCATTCTGTTGCCTAGGCTGGGGTGCAATGCTACATTCACGGCTCACTGCTGCCTGGACCTCCTGGGCTCAGATAATTTTCCCACCTCAGCCTCCTGAGTAACTACCACACCTGGCTAGCTTTTTGTTTTTTTTGTAGAGATGAGGTCTTGCTCTGTTGCTTAGAAAGAGACTATTCTTAAGAAAATCATATGAGCCTTTATAGAAATTGATAGCATACATTTATAGATGTCTAATTTTTCTAACATTTCAAGCCACTTTGTAAAATATAAATTATGTCAAAGTTAATGATATCAGAAATATTGAACATTATTTTAAATTCTTATGAGTATCTTATTTGACCTCTATACACATTTTTCTTTAGGTTGCACTTTTCTTTCTTTTTATTTTTTGAGTTTGGGTCTTACTCTGTCACCCAGGCTGGTGTGCAGTAGCACTATTACAGCTCACATTTAGGTCTGTGATCCATTTTCAGCTAATTTTTGTTTATTACATAAGGAAGGAGTCCAAATTTATTCTGCATGTGGATATCCAGTATCCCAGCAATATTTGTTAAAAACACTACTCTTTCCCTATTGAATAATCTTGGTACCCTTGTTGAAAACCAGTTGACCTTAATGTTTGGGTTTATTTCTAGACTTATTCTAGTCCATTGATCTATGTGTCTATCCTGTCCTAATACCACACGATCCTTTCTTTTCTACACAATATTGATTACAGTAGATTTGTAGTAACTTTTGAAGTTGGGAAGCATGCATTCTCCAACTTTGTTTTTCTTTTTAAAGATTGTTTTGACTCTTCTGATCCCCTTGTAATTCCATTTGAATTTTAGGATTAGCCTATTGATTTCTGCAGAAAAGCCAGCTGAAATTTTGATAAGGATTCCGTTTAAACCATAGGTTAATGACTGCCAACATCTTAACAATATTAAGTCTTCTGATTCATAAACATGGGATGTCTTTTATTTATATCTTTGATTTCTTTCAACATTTTGTGATTTTCAGAATAAAAGTCTTGAGCTTCTTTTTCTTTAATTAGTAGTCTTTGTTTTTTAGAGTGTTTTAGGTTTACAGAAAAATGAAGGAGTAGAAGTTCCCATATGACCCCTCCACCTCCATGCACAGTTTTTCCTTTGTATTGGTGTGGTACATTTATTATAACTGATGAACCAATATTGATACATTATTTATTAAAGTCCTTTATTTACATCAGGATTCACTCTAATGTGTTTTATAGTTTTGTGGGTGTTGACAAATGTATAATGTTATATATTCATCATTACAGTGTCAACAGAATTTTTTATTGCCCCAAAAATCCCCTATGCTCCATCTGTTCATCCTTCTTTCCCCCCAGATCTCTGAGAACCACTGGTCTTTCTATTGCCTTTATAGTTTTACCTTTTTTCAGTAAGTCATATATTTAGAATGTATAGGATATAGTCTCCTCAGACTTGCTTCTTTCACTTAACAATATGAAGTTAAGGTTTCTCCACAACTTTTTGTGACTCAAGAGCTCATCTTTTTTTTTTAGTGCTGAATGATATTCCATTGTATAAGTGTACCACGGTTTGTTTTTCTATTCGCTTAGAGGAAGTCATCTTGATGACTTCCAAGTTTTAGCAATTATGAAAAAGGTTGCTGTAAACATTCATTTGCAGGTTTTTGTGTGGACATAAATTTTCAACTCATATGACTGGATTGTACAATAAGATTAATTTAACTTTGTAGGAAGGTGCCAAATTTTAGTCTAAACTGGCTGTACTGTTTTGCATTCCTAACGGCAATGAATGAAAGTTTTATTTCTCCATATCCTTGCCAGAATTCAATGTTGTCAGTATTTTACATTTTAGGTGTGTAGTGATATCTCATGGCTGTTTTAATTTGCAATTTCTCAATGACATATGCTGAGCATCTTTTCATATGCTTATTACCCCATTGAAATATTTTCTTAGGTGAGGTATCTGTTGACGCTTTTTTATTTTAAATTTATCCTGAAGTATTTTATTTTATTTTATTTTATTTTAGTTGAACCCAGTCCAGTCCTCACTTTCACCAGGCTAGAGTTCAGTGGCACATTCATGACTATTGCAGCCTCAACCTGCTGTGCTCAGACATTCCTTCTGCCTCAACCTTCCTAGTAACTGAGACTTCAGGCACACGCCGCCATGCCTGACTAAATTTTTTTTTATTTGTAGAGACAAGGACTCACCATGTTGTCCAGGCTGGTCTCAAACCACTGGAGTCAGGAAGTCCTCTCACTTTCACCTCCCAAAGTGCTGGGATTACAGGAATGAACCACTATGTTCAGCTTTTATTTTATTTTTTTAAATAATTTTTTAAATCTTTTTTTTATTAAGAGGTAAGATCTAGCTATGTTATCCAAGCTGGTCTTGAACTCCTGGCCTCAAGCGATCCTCCCACCACAGTCTCCCCAGAATGCTGCAGTTACAGGTATGAGTCACCACACTTGGCCCTGACATGTTTTATTCTTTATGCACTATTGTGAATAGAGTTGTCTAATTTTCATTTCTTTTACATGCTGCTTTGAGATGAAATTAATTTCATTTTCAGATTGTTCATTGCAAGTAGATAAAATGAATTGATTTTTATATATTGATTTTGTATCCTCTGACTTTGATGAACTCATTTGTTCTCTAGTAATTTTTAGTGGATCTTTAGGATTTTCTATATAGAAGATCACATCTTCTGCAAATAGAGATAGTTTTACTTCTTTCCCATCTGAACTCCTTTTATTTCTTTTTCTTGCCTTATTGCCTGGTCAGAACTTTTAGCACAATGTTGAATAGAAGTGGCAAGAGGGCCGGGCTCGGTGGCTCAGCCTGTAATCCCAGCGCTTTGGGAGGCCGAGATGAGTGGATTGCCTGAGCCCGCGGGTTTGAGACCCGTCTGGGCAACTTGGCGAGACCTCATCTCTACAATAAATCAAAAATTAGCCGGCCGTGGTAGCATGTGCCTGTAGTTCCAGCTACTCGGAAGGCTGAGGTGGAAGGATCACCAGAGCCCAGCAGGTTGAGGCG
>NW_007256321.1:384262-401591 GCF_000164805.1 Carlito syrichta
TTTTTTTGAGACCTAGTTCATGCTCTGTCACAGGCTGGAGTGCACTGGTATGTTCATAGTGCACTGTAAACCTCAATCTCCTGGGCTCAGACAATCTTACTGCTTCAGCTTCCAGAGTAGCTAGAACTATAAGCATGTGGCACCAAGCCCAGCTAATCTTTTAAATTTTTTGTAAGAGATGGGGTTTTGCTATGCTGCTCAGGCTGGTCTTGAACTCCAAACCTCAAGTGATCCCCCTGCTTTGGCCTCCCAAACTGCTAGGATTATAGGTGTGAGCCGCTGTACCCGGCCTTAGTGTGGGTTTTCAGTAGAAGTCCTTAATCAAGTTGGGCAAGTTATGAAAAAACTTTTTAAGCCTGTAGATACTTGGATCTTACCATTACACATTCTGATTCAGTGAATTTGGGAAGGATCAGGTATCTTTAATTGTATAAGGTAAATAAGAAAATAAACGATATACATCTAAGTGATTCTGATTTATAGCCAGAGTTGAAAACCTCTGTTTTATCATGCTTGAGATATTTTATGCTTCAGTCTTTTAAAACCTATACTATGACTTTCATTCTTCTCCTCACCTAAGAACCTTGGACTTCACATCATCAGGTCCCTAATGCTATATTCCTAACACTAATTCCTTTGGATGCTCAACAGTGAAAAATAGGTTATATTGCATAGACTGACTTCCTTTCATATACTTGGTTTGATTAGGATGTGTTTTATTTTTTATTTTAAAGATGCGTGGTACAATTCAGTGTTAGGTATACAAATGTTCATTATGCATGTACCCTTGTTGATGAGGTGTCCCCCCCACCCCCTGGCAGATTCCCATTACTGCCAATCCCGCCTCTGCCAGCAGTTTCCCACTACTGCCAATCCTTTTGTTATAGTATTACGATAATTGTTCAAAGTCCACTTATAAGTGAGAATATGTGGTACTCAGTTCTTTGTTTCTGTGACAGGTCACGCAGTATTATAGATTCTAAGTTCATTCAGGTTGCTGTGAAGTTCATAATTTTGTCCTTCTTTATGGCTATATAATATTCCATCGTGTATATGTACCACATTTTTTTTATCCAGTCCTCTTTCGATGGACAGCGTGGTTGGTTCCATATTTTTGCTATTGTGAACAATGCTGCAATAAACAAACATGTGCAAGTATCTTTTTCATAGAGTGATTTGCGTTCCTTCAGGAATATAGAATTGTTATTAAGATTTATTTACACTAATATAAGCTACTTGATGACACCATTTATTGCTGGTTTTCTTCCTCATCATAGCAGAGGCATTTCATTTGTGTGTTGGCCTGTATGGTGAATACTAATTATTTTGCTTCTTTAGGACACCATGTAAAATCGAACCTAGTATAAACCACATTCTAAGCACCAGAAAGCCTGGAAAGGAAGAAGGAGATCTTCTGCAAAGAGTTCAAAGCCATCAGCAAGTATCTGAGGAAAAAAAAGAGAAGGTGATGTATTGCAAGGAGAAGATTTATGCAGGAGTGGGGGAGTTTTCCTTTGAAGAAATCCGGGCTGAAGTTTTCCGGAAGAAATTAAAAGAGCAAAGGGAAGGTGTGTGTATTGATCTAACTCAAGTTTGTGAAAATGACTTAACTTAGTTGTAGGAAGATTGGACTGATATTTTAAGTCTGAGGAAAATTGCTCCCGTTATTTGTACCTTTATGTGATTATTCTGTTTCTCTCTGTGTATAAGCTGAACTCCCATGGCTGCCTTCTGTGAAAACTCCTTGGGTGGTGGGGAGACTGAGTCTATATTTAGATGTAAAGGAAGAAGCTCTGAGCTTATGAACAATTCATATTCCCCCATGCAATAAGCAGACAGCAATAACCGTTTACATGCATGTATGTGTATACCATGCCTCCTCATTAAGTACTGTTCCTTATGTTGCCTGAAATAGTTCACGTTACCTTTGATACTCTGTCAGAACTTTCTTCTAGGGCTTATTTAGATTAATATACTTGGTCACACCTCAGTCACTTAGGTGATAGGTGTTCATATCATTTCTTAAAGACATTGTCTTCTTTCTAGATTAAGGGAATCTTTACTAAAAATTGATATACAGGGAACTTTTGGGAAGTGTGAAGAATTTGATTCTGTAGCCTGGAGTATGTGTGGGAGCAAGAGACAAGGTAGAATGGTCTAAAAAGTAAGAAAGTATGGCATATGGGGCTTAAGGTATTTGAAGGTGAGGGAGAGTAAGAAGGTACAGAATAAGAGGTGGGGAGGGTTCAAAAATAAATTTAGACTTGACTGGGGTCTGGGTCAGGGAAGAAAGAAGTGATATTTCTTTATACACAGATATCCAGAATAACCTACTGTTGTAGTTCAGCTCTCTTAATAGGATGTAGCATTTGTGGAATTATCTGGGAAATGTAACCATCACCTATATGAAAAGCAATCTTTTTGAGTTCCAAGTGACAAGTTAGAAGCAAACTTCTATAAAGCAGACTATTAGTAAGTTTGAAATTGCCTTCATTTGTTACATTAACTAGTGTCCCCCAAGATTGACAAAAGTGCTCTGGGTTCAAATAATATGTTGAAAATGGAACCTATGTGTTTAGGTGAGAAAGAGATGATTACAAAGCAAGGAGCTAGTTAAGCAAGGCTTTTAAAAAATTGGAACCACCCCAAAAATAAATAGGCTAGGAGGATAGCCAAATATGTGTTGTAAACAGAACCTAAGTATCTAGATAAAAAGTCTTTCCTAAAGGAAAAACCTAGGTATTTTGAAGGAAGATGAAACTACATTTTATTTTCAGCTAGCTATAGAAAGACTTGTAATAGGGTTAGGTGGGATTTGAGTAGATAAAAGGAGGTATTGACCTCTGAGGATTTTTAAATTCTCATTTCTAAGCTGGTCTATGAATCGATTTCATGAACTTATAATTTCTCATCTAGTTTGTGCCCTTATAAATATGAGTTCTTGTTACTAGTAAAAACGCTTCAAAGACGTTGCTAACTATTTACTCTCAGGAAGGCATACAAGAAAAGAGGAAGCCATAATTAGGGCCTAGAGACAAGTTGTTCTTTCTTTCCATTGCTACTTCCAAACCATTTTCCCCCTCTTTCAAAAACTCTAGCCTCTTTCAGATTTATGTTCTTTAATTTTTTTCTTCCTCCTGTGCTTCCTTAGTGTTCTCATCTCAGACTTTTCAGTCACTCCCATCATTCATTAATTGACTAAGTACCTGGCTTAGTGTCTTCCTATCTACTCCTACCCCACCCAGTACCATGGCTTCTCAATTTCTTATCCACTACACCTCCTATGATCTCTTTCTCAACCCTATTCGTTCCCTTTTCTGTGGTTTTACTGTTGGCCTTATCACCCAGTAACCCGTACTACTGCAGAAATCTGTATTTTGAAAATCCTATTGTTTAACTACAAGCTTCTCTTTTAGGTCACCTACTTGAGTACACTGCTGGAATTCTTTGGCCTTACAGAGATCACTGCTGATTCATTCTTAACATCTTTTTTTGCTGTTTATTACCATCTTTATATCCTGACTTCCTTTCTTCCCAACTTAGAGTCATAACAATCATTATGATCACATCCCTGTAAATACTTTTAACCCCTTTATCCCTGTCTCTCTATTGTATTCACTTGGCAAAACTTCAGCCCTGGTTAAGTTTAACTATGCTTACATTCTGTACCTGCATCCAAGCAGTTTAAATGTAACCCGAGAAAAATGGAATTGTGTATACTAGTCTCACTTTAAATTTATAACCACAAATCTTAAATGGGCATTCACCAGTTCCTAGCAGTTTTTTTTTTTCCTTGAGTTGGAGTCTCACTCTGTTGCCCAGGCTGCAGTGCAGTGGCACACTCATGGCTACTGCAGCCTCAACCTGCTGGGCTCAGGTGATCCTTCCACCCCAGCCTTCCAAGTAGCTGGAACTACAGACACACGCCACCACACCTGGCTAGTTTTTGTGAATTATTGTAGAGACGAGGTCTCACCAAGTTGCCCAGGCTGGTCTTGAACTCCTGGGCTCAGGCAATTTTCTTGCCTCGGCCTCCCAAAGTACTGGGATTACAGACTGAACCACTGTACCCAGCCCCTAGCAGTCTTGCTAGAGTTCCTAGTAGGTGAATTTCTTCTTCTGCTAAATAACTAATTTTATTTTTTTCTCATGTTTTCAAATCTTCTATACCTCTGCCCCTCCTTAGCTATGATCTTATTTCATAGAGAAAATAAAAGGAATCTAGTGGTAACTCCATTTTCTTATCACTTCCAAATCTACAGCCATATCTGCAGTCCATACCTGTACACTTTACCTGACATTCTTTCTGTTAAGATTGTTAAAATTTATCTGTTCCTATCAAAGACCCCTGTCTACTTGAGTTTTAGAGTTCATTCCCTCTCACCACAAGGATTTAACCCTTAGAGTTTTCTTCTTCCTCCAGCATTTTTCCCTTTCCACTAAACCTTTCTCATCTTTAAACAAATATACTCCCATTTAAAAAAAGAAATTGACCAGGCTCGGTGGTTCATGCCTGTAATTTCAGCACTTTGGGAGGCAGAAGCAAGAGGATTGCCTGAGCCCACGGGTTCGAGACCAGCCTGAGCAACTTGGTTGAGACCTCATCTCTACAATAAATCAAAAAATTAGTGGAGCATGGTGGCACACGCCTATAGTTCTGAGGTGGAAGGATCGCTGGAGCCTAGCAGGTCAAAGCTGTGGTGGCCATGAGTGTGCCACTGCACTTCAGCCTCCCAGTGACAGAGTGAGACTCCCGACTCAAAAGTTTTAAAAAGTCCTCTATTATACTCATGTTTTTCAACTATCTCTAGGTATAGAATAATACTACTTACACAAACCATAGACTCTCAAATTCATATTTCTATCCCTGATATTTCACCTGAACTCTATACTTACATTTAGTTGTATTTGACTATCCTAGTAGATATTTTAAATGCAACATTGCCAAGAGTTTCCACCATATGCCACACCCTAGTTTTCTCTGTCTCAGTAAAATGCATCACTATATACCCAATTCTTTAAGACAAAAACTATCCAGATTGTCTTTGATCCCTCTTTCTTTACAATTCTCCCACATCTAATGAATAAGCCTATCAGCTCCACTACTAAAATGTTCTTGTGCTAATTTGTGTGTTTCCCCCAAATTTGAATGTTAGCATCACATGACGAAGGACTTTGTATTATGCACTACTGAAACCTAAATACTCAGAGTTGGCACATAGTAGGTATTCTGTTTTTTTATTGACTGAGTAAATGAAAGAATAGAAGCCTAGACCTCAAGTTGAGGACCTTGCTCCACTTACATAATTTTCATCTGTATTAGTAACATACATTGAGAACTTGAGCTCCAAAGACAGTTTTTGACTGAATAAATTGCTATGGGAATAATACCTCAGGCGACTTTACTGTTTCTAGCCGAGCTATTGACCAGTGCAGAGAAGAGAGCAGAAATGCAGAAACAGATTGAAGAGATGGAGAAGAAGCTAAAAGAGATCCAGACTACTCAGCAAGAAAGAACAGGTGATCAGGTAACTTTTCTTTTTTTGATACACAAAACTAATGAATGTTGAAACAAATATAAACAATACAAAAGTATAGAAGGTTAAAGTCCTCCCAATCCCCATTTAGAGTTTCTGGTAGTTTCTTAGCTATTAGGACCAGGAAAGTAATTTAACAGGTGACTTCAAATGGAATTTGTGGCATGTGAAATAAGTTATACCATTTATTGGCTTGTTAGTTGTACTCTAAACCATTATTTTGTTAATTCTGACTTTAGCTTTTTATTCTAGTCATGTTCTATTAAAATGGAGTTACTTAAAGACATTTAGTATGTAACTGGCACTGCTCAGCTAAGTATAACAGTATGATTTATATAAGGAACATAAATTATTGGAAAGAACTTTTGTGGTACAGCCATTTTATATGGTTAGTGGATATCTAGGGGAAAGGCATGGTCAAGCTAATGTTGGAGCTAGAGTTTGAGAAAAGATAGCATTTTCTAAATGGGGGAGACATTTATTTTGTTTAATTTATGCAAATAGGAAGAAGAGAAGGTACCTACAAAGAAGACAGCTGAATTGCAAATTCCTCCCGAGTCCCAGGAAATACCAGGAATGCCTCTATACAGTTCTGTTTGTCCAGTAAACTCTTGTGCCAGGTGAGACCACATTGGTGGAAGGGACAATGCTTTTAAGAGGATATTTAACACCAATCTGTGACTGGACACGGTGGCTCATGTCTATAATCCCAGCACTTTGGGAGACTGAAGTGAGAGGATTGCCTGAGCCCATGGGTTCGAGACCAGCCTGGGCAACTTAATGAGACCTCATCTCTACAATAAACCAAAAAAAATTTGCCAGGCGTTGTGGCACACACCTGTAGTTAGTTCCAGCTACTTAGAAGGCTGAGGCAGAAGGATCACCTGAACCCAGCAGGTCAAGGCTGCAGGGGCCGTGAACGTGCCACTGCCCTCCTACCTGGGTAACAGAATGAGACTCCAACTCAAAAGAAAAAAGAAAGAAATACATATTTCTTACAGAAACAATATAATGTTTTTAAAAAATAAAATCACCTGTTTCTACCACCAAGAGATGACTACTAGCAACACTATTATATCTTTTGTGTTATATTTTTGTTTTGTTTATTAAAAAATGGCAGCTTATTATTTTGAAATCGGCTTATATTGCTAATGCAACTTAATGTCTGTTTTCAAATATACTTTTACAACATTTTAATGACTAAAGGATCCATCTTCTTTAAGAGAATTTGGATTGACAGTAGGAGAATAATTTTTTTATCCCAGAGTGAAGAAGATTATATTTAATGGAAAAACCTCTTGGGCTTTAAAAAATTAAACCATTCTTTCTGTGGATATTGAGCATATATTTTAAAACAAATTTCTTTACAGAGAAACTTTACTTGCGGAAAACATTTGGCAGGAACAACCTCACTCTA
The DNA here is from genome assembly GCF_000164805.1 of Carlito syrichta. Classification (NCBI taxonomy): domain Eukaryota; kingdom Metazoa; phylum Chordata; class Mammalia; order Primates; family Tarsiidae; genus Carlito; species Carlito syrichta. The sequence continues at coordinate 391,217 of NW_007256321.1, forward strand.
TAGGTGAGTTATATTTGACAGCTGATAACAAGTGCATTATGTAGCAAATGAAAAATATTTTTTTAAATAAAGGGATCAAAAGAAGACAGAGAGGGAGACCAGGATATTATTATGTGTGTGTATTATGGAATTCCCTAGAAGTATATGCTTTGAGATAGGATAGACATTTAAAAGAGAATTTTCATAAGATTCCTCAGTGCTTCAAAATATTTGGTTTATATATAATTTTAAATATATACCCACTACCAAGTAATCTTACACTTGAGTTACTGTACGCTGAACTAAGCATATCAATAGTATCCAACAGCCAAAACTAAGGAACATGATTTTTTAGGGGAGAAAATGTTTAAAACTAAAGCTATTTTATATTCAAGTTGTTTTTCTTTTCCATTCAGAATACGTTAACAGTGGTAGAAGAGCCGGGCGTGGTGGCTCATGCCTGTAATCCCAGCACTTTGGGAGGCTGAGGCGAGAGGATTGTCTGAGTCCAGGGGTTCGAGACCAGCCTGAGCAACTTGGCGAGACCTCGTTTCTACAATAAATGAAAAATTAGCCAGGCATGGTGGCATGTGCCTGTGGTTCCAGCTACTTGGAGGCTGAGGTAGAAGGATCACCTGAGCCCAGCAGGTCAAGGCTGCTGTAGCCATGAGTGTACCATTGCACTCCAGCCTGGGCAACAGAGTGAGACTCCTACTTAAAGAAAAAAAAAAAAAAAAACGAGAAACAGTGGTAGAAGCATAAATATTCACTTGTAAGTAGTTTTGCAAAAAAAAATTTAGGCATTAAACAAAATCTAATTAAACCTATAATTCTAACCACCAATTTATAGAAAATACAAAGCATAGAGGAACATTGTTAAACAGCACAAGGGAATGGAATTGGAAAAAAACCAGCATCATGGGGCAGACAACCTAGTTACTTCAACAAAAAATTACCCAAAAAACCCTACAGAAGAGATTTAAGATACATCTGAACCAGTCACAGTATATAGATCTTAATCTACATTCCCAATTCAAACAAAATTTTGTTTTTAAAAGAATTGATAAAATGTAAAACTTCTGACTGGATATTTGATATTTAGAAATTATTGATTTTATAGGTAATCATGTTTTGAGATCAGACTCTTTAAAAAGAGCCTCTTAGAAATATGTACTGAAATATTTACAGATGAAATAATACATCTTGAATTTACTTTTAAACAATTCTGTTGGGTTAAACAATTCTTAGTATTGGCACTGGTGGTGAATCTAGATGAAATAACAGGTTGCCTTTTGACTTTTATACAGCACAAAATATTAATTTACCTAGTTGTCTTGAAGAATAAAATGTTTACTCCTAGAGTATATATCTCATTGTTTGTTCTGTAGGTCCCAGTATGCCTTTCTCCATTTTTGATGAGTTCCTTCTTTCAGAAAAGAAGAATAAAAGGTTTGTTGTTTATTTTTGTCTATCTGTCTATCTATCTATTTATTTTTTGAGTTGGAGTCTAACTCTGTCACCCAGGCTGGAGTGCAGTGGCACGCTCATGGCCACCACAGCCTCAACCTGCTGGACTCAGGCAATTCTTCCACCTCAGCCTTCCAAGTAGCTGGAACTACAGGCATGCACCACCATGTCCAGCTAATTTTTTTCTTTTGACTTATTGTAGAGAGGAAGTCTCACCAAGTTGCCCAGGCTGGTCTCAAACCTGTGGGCTCATGCAGTCCTCTCACCTCATCCTCCCAGTGTTGGGATTATAGGTTGTGAGCCACTGCGCCCAGCCTATTATTTTTTTACATAATAGTTTTCTGTTACAAATGAGGGTGAATTAAGGGATTACTGTTATCTACATAAATAGAAAAAACATTGCTAAATAAAGTATGTCTTTTCCCAGTCCTCCTACAGATTCTTCACAAGTTTTAACTCAACGAAGACCTCTTGCAATTCTCAAAACTTCAGAAAGCATCACCTCAAATGAAGATGTTTCTCCAGATGTTTGTGTAAGGAGCAAGTTAATGTAAATGGCTGGCAGATTATTTCATTCAAATTCACAAGTTTAGGCTTAAAATTAAAATTACTGACTTGAACTAAGCATATGGAAAGGTGCTCAACATCATTAGTCATGAAGGGAATGCAAATCAAAACCACAGTTAGATACTACTTTCATACCCACTAGGATAGCTGTAATAAGAAACACAATAATATGTGTTAACAAGGATGTAAAGAAATTAGAACATTCATACATTCTAATGGGAATGTAAAATGGTGCAGTCACTTTGGAAGACAATTTGATAGTTCCTCAAAGTGTTAAGCATGGAGTTACCATATGACCCCACAAGTCCCCTCTAAGAGAATTAAAAACTTACGTTTACATAAAAAACTTATATTCAAATGTTCATAGTAGCTTTATTCATGATAGCGGAAACAACCCCAAGAGTCCATCAACTGATAAACGGATAAACAAAATGTGTATCTGTTATACAATGAAATATTATTTGGCAACAAAAAGGAATGAAGTACTGACACATGTCACAACATGGATGAACCTTGAAAATGTTAAGTGAATAAAACCAGATACAAAAGACCACATATAATATGATCCAATTTATAAGAAATGTCCAGAATAGGCAAAGGTAGACTGGCGATTTCCAGGGGATGAGGGAGAGAGGGTGATAGAGATGGACTGCTATGAGTAAGGAGTTTCTTTTTGGAGTGATGAAAGTATTCTGTAGTTAGATAGTGGTGATAGCTGCACAATCTTATAAATATACTAAAAACCACTGACATGTACTTAAAAGGGTGAGTTTTATGGTATGTGAATTATCTCAATATTTTAAAGTTGGGAAAAATCACTGGTTTGAAAGCCTTTTTGCACTTTTTAACTCTTTATTACACTAACATAGCAAAGGACACTTGTTCTTTCTTATATAAATGTTTTTTGTGGCAATGCAAAAGTTATGTGGACCAACCGTTTTAAATTTTCTTTTTCTTTTCTTTTTCTAAAATTTTTGTGGGCCGGGCTTGGTGGCTGAGCCTGTAATCCCATGCTTTGGGAGGCCGAGGTGAGTGAACCACCTGAGCCTGCAGGTTCGAGACCCACCTGGGCAACTTGGCAAGACCTCATCTCTACAATAAATAAAAAAATTAGCTGGGCATGGTAGCGCGTGCCTGTAGTTCCAGCTACTTGGAAGGCTGAAGCAGAAGGATCGCCGGAGCCCAGCAGGGTGAGGCTGCAGTGGCTGGAAGTATGCCACTGCACTCCAGTCTGGACAACAGAGTGAGACTCCAACTCAAAAAAATAAATAAATAAATTTTTGTGAGGGGTCTTGCTTTGTTGCCCTGGCTGGTCTGCTGGCTTCAAGTGATCCTTCTGTCTCAGCCTTCCAAAGTGCTGAGCCAACATGTGTGGCTCCAAGCATTCTTCTTTAGTAATGTTCTATTTTAACCACTATAGACTAGTGACTTGATAATACTTAGGGTAAAAAGACCCTGCATAGACATTCAATTCAAAACATATAACCTTTATCATTAGCATAATTTGTAATGAATAAAAAATTATCCACTTCAAATCAGCATCTGGAAACTTGTCATGAGATTAAAGAGAAGTGAATATATTTAATCTGAAAACTTTTTTTAAAAATTCATAGTCTTACTTTGTCTCTCAGGCTGGAGGGCAGTGGCATGATTACCGCTCACTACAGCCTCGAACTTATGGTTTCAGGTAATCCCTCCACCTCAGCTTCTTGAGTAGCCAGAACTACAGGTGTGTACCACCTTTCCTGGCTGATATTTTTATTTTTGTAGAGATGAAGTCTCACTATAATGCTTAGGCTGATCTTGAACTCCTGGCCTCAAGCAATCCTCCCGATTTGGCCTCCCAAAGCCCTAGGACTACAGGCATGAGACACTGTGCCTGGCATAATCTGAAGACTTAGAAGGGGAGATGTGATGAGTAAAAAGCAATGTGTTCTCCACATCCTAGGGAATGTGCAATGGCATAATCATGATGGTCACGGCTCACAGCAGCCTCAACCGCCTGGGCTCAGCATTCTGAGTATCTGGTGCTGTAGGCACGTACCTCCATGCCCGGCTAATTTACGCACACACCCGCCCCCCCACCCCCCACTAACTTTTTTATTTTGTAGGGATAAGTTTTCACTGTGTTGTCCAGGCTGGTCTTGAACTTCAAGGCTCAAGCAATCTGCCCACCTCGGTCTCCCAAGGTGCACCCAGCCACATGGAGAAATATTTTAAACACACATTTTTCTTTTAATTTACTTTTTTATTGAGGTATATTTTTGCATATAGTAAACTAAAAAAAATTAATTATACAGCTAGATGAATTTTTACATATGTGAATATACATGTAATTTTTACATATAAACATATAGAATATTTCTAGCAATTCAGCAGAGACTAGGTAGTCTTTTATGACTGACAGTGCTTAGGCCCCTTTCCAGCTATACAGCATTGGAATTTCCAGGGAAGAAGTCCAACCATGTATTTTTGTTTGTTTAAAAATACTAGCCGGGCTCAGTGGCTCAGCCTGTAATCCTGCGCTTTGGGAGGGTGAGGTGAGTGAATTGCCTGAGCCCGTGAGTTCGAAACCCGCCTGGGCAACTTAGTGAGACCTCATCTCTACAATAAATCAAAAAACTAGCCGGGTGTGGTAGCTACTGTAGTTCCAGCTACCTAGAAGGCTGAGGCGGAAGGATCACCGGAACCTCAGCAGGTTGAGGCTGTAGTGGCCGGGAGCAGCTACTGCACTCTGGGCGACAGAGTGAGACTCCAACTCAAAAAAAAAAAAAAAAATAGGTAATTCTGATACAGTCAGTACACTGACTACTATGAAAAGACAATGGTATAAAAAAGTAATTAATTGCATACTGTGTTCTGGAGAATACCACCAGAGAACATGATGTTTAGACAGGCTGAGTTTGGATTCAGTAGTTCTAGGTTCAGCAGGTCAGGGATTGGCTAAATTATTAAAAGTCCATCTTAATCTAGATTGTTGTTTTACAACCTTTTACTTGAGTTATATTAATAGGTACCCACAAGAATTTTTATCCTCTTAAAAAGAATCATATAGCCAGGCTCGGTGGCTCAGCCTGTAATCCCGTGCCTTGGGAGGTTGAGGTAAGTGAATTTCCTGAGCCCACGGGTTCGAGACCCGCCTGGGCAACTTGGCAAGACCTCATCTCTACAATAAATCAAAAAATTGGCCGGGCGTGGTAGCGCGCGCCTGTAGTTCCAGCTGCTTGGAAGGCTGAGGTGGAAGGATCACCGGAGCCCAGCAGGTCGAGGCTGCAGTGGCTGGGAGCGGCCACTGCACTCTAGTCTGGGCGACAGAGTGAGACTCCAACTCAAAAAAAAAAAAAAATCACATTTTAAATGTCTACACTAATAGGACCGTAAGTAGTATTGCATAATAAATATTTTACTTTTAAAAGTTTTTTAGCTATACCTTGTTTCTTCTAGGTGTACTTCTCACCTCTACTTACTAATATTGAATCAGAAGTTCAAAGCATATGTCAAATTAGTAATGATGTAGAAAATCAGTATCTCATATCCACAAGAGTTAAATGAAATAGGCACTTTTGTATTCTGTAGGTGAATATATATAAAGTAGTAAAAAATTGCTTAGCTGAAGGCAGCTAAGCAATATGTATGTAGAACCTTAGTGTTTATAGCCTTTTGACCTGATAATTACACTCTTAGGAATTAATCCTAAGGAAATTAAGATATTTATAAAGATTTATATATAAAGATGTTTAAAATAGTTTTATACTAGTAAAAAACAGGGAATAACCTGAAAGAGTTGGTTCATTTCTGTTGGACCCCAGTGTGACATTGTTTTTGAAAAAATTTTAATAGTGCAGAAAAAATACAAAAGTATGAGAAGGAGCAATACATAATATCGTGTATACTATATTTTCACTGGTTTTAAAATGCCTTTTTAAAATGCATTGAATGTGCTTATGCATACGTTCTACCAGACATTAATGGTAACAGCAGTTGCCTCTGGGGAGTAGGAACAGGTATGGTGAGGTGGGTTGATTGTAGGAGGGAGACCTTGTCACTGAATATACTTCTAAACTAGTCAACTTTTTAACTATATTACAGGTGGTAACTCAACACCTATAATCTCAGCACTTAGGGAGGCCGAGGTGAAAGAACTGCCTGAGCCCAGGAGTTCAAGATCAGCCTGGACAACATGGCAAGATCTTGTCTCTACAATAAATCAAAAAATTAGCCAGGCATGGTGGCACCCAACTGTGGTCTCAGCTACTTGGAAGACTGAGACAGAAGGATTGCCTGATCCCAGCAGGTTGAGGCTGAGGTAGCCATGATCTTGCTACTGCACTCCAGCCTGGGTGACAGAGTGGGACTCTGACTCAAAACAAACAAAAAATTTATTATTTTCTTTTTTTTATAGAGATGGGGTCTCACTATCTTGCCCAGGTAGGTCTTGAACTCCTGGCCTCAAACAAACCTCCTGCCTTGGCCTCTCAAAGTGCTAGAATTATAGGTGTCAGCCACTGTACCTGGCCTAATTGTGTGATAGCATTTCAGGTGACTTTTTTTTCTTCTTTATACTTTACGTAATTGTGAATTACCTTTAGGAAATAAATAAACCAGCCTGGGCAACATAGCAAGACCTCGTCTCTACAAAAAATAAAAAAGTTAGCTGAGTGTGGTGGCACACATCTATATTCCCAGCTACTGGGAAGCTGATGCAGAAGGATCACTTGAGCCCAGGAGCTGGATGCTGCAGTGATCATGCCACTGCACTCCAGCATGGACAACAGAATGAGACCCTGACTCAAAAATAAATAAATACATACATACATAAAAATTAGGTTTGTGGCATAGAGGAAGAAGAGATAGCAGACTATCAGAATACTTACCAAGTGAAAGCTACAGGAAAAATACTAGTACTTTAGTTCTTAGATGAAATTGGTTGGGAAACAAAATCATTGTCCAATAATTATCCTGTTTTTCTGATAAAGTATAGTTCACTGTCTTTATGATACAAAACCTTTTCCCTTAAATGTTATAATGTGCTTTGTAAAACTACCTTTCCCTAGGGATTCTGGTATACTACGTCTATACCCTGTGTCACTGATCTAATGTGTGTCTCCCTGAGTAAAAAAGATAGGTTATTCATAAGTTCATTGAAATAGTTCAACTAAACTTTAAATGGTTTTTATTTCAGGATGAATTTACGGATATTGAGCCCTTGAGTGAGGATGCCGTAATCACAGGTTTCAGAAATGTAACTATTTGTCCTAACCCAGAAGACACTTGTGACTTCGCTAGAGCAGCTCATTTTGTATCCACTCCTTTTCATGAGATCATGCCCTTGAAGGATCTCTCTTCTGATCCTGAGAGACTATTACAAGAAGAGGATCTAGACGTAAAGACTTCTGAGGACCAGCAGACTACTTGTGCCACTATTTACAATCCAACTCTCAGCATCAAGAAGCTGAGGTGATTCAGGGGTCATACTGATTTTACACACCAGATTGTTTACTCCCTTATCCTGTGTGTGCTTGTCAGGTTTTAGAAGTTATCAGGCTCTTACTAACTGCCAGGTACTATGCTAAGTGCTTTAGATGAGAGTAGGGATGCCCCAGATAAAATGTCAATGTGATTTAGTGATTTGGACGCAAGGGTTAAAAAGAAATAAATTTTGATGGCTAAGAAACTAAGAGGTCCAGGAGTAGTATATTGGCTTTGAGGAAAGCTGGCAAAATATAGATGATTGGGAAAAAGGAGGCATTTAGTTTTTCTTTAATATTGAGTTTAAAATAATGGTAGAATAGCTGATGTTAATTTCAAATAGGCAACTAGAGATACATTAAATAAAAGGTATCTTTTTAAAAAAATTTTTATTTTAAAGATGTGGGGTACAATTCAGGGTTAAGTATACAATGTTCATTATGCAGGTACCCTTGTTGATGAGGTGTGCCCCCCGTCTTCCCCACGCAGATTCCCACTAATGCCAATCTCACTTCCCCACCCCCCTCCTGGCAGTTTCCCACTGCTGCCAATCATTTTCTTATAGTATTACCATAATTGTTCAAGGTCCACTTATGAGTGAGAACATGTGATACTTAGTTCTTTGTTTCTGTGAAAGATCAGTCAGTCTTATAGACTCTAAGTCCATCCAGGTTGCTGTGAAGCTCATGATTTTGTTCTTCTTTATGGCTGTAATATTCCATTGTGTATATGTACCTTTTTTTTTTTTTAAGTGAGAAAACAGAATTTATTAAGAGAACAGAAAAACTCCCACAGTGGGAGGGGACCCGAGGGGGTTGCCCCACATTTTTTTTATCCAGTCAGAAAAGGTATTTTGATAAAGAGATGAAAATGAATTAGGAAGTAGATATGAGGGAATGGCATAGAGCCAGAAACTGAGCCTTGTTTAAAAGTTAGTCAACTTAAACAAACTAATTCCAGTTTTAGAAATTGTTTTGTTTGTTTGTTTGTTTGTTTGTTTGTTTTTTTAGTTGGAGTCTCACTCTGTTGCCCAGACTGGAGTGCAGTGGCCGCGCCGCTCCCAGCCACCGCAGCCTCAACCTGCTGGGCTCCGGCAATCCTTCCGCCTAAGCCTTCCGAGTAGCCGGAATTACAGGCATGCGCTACCACGCCCGGCTGATTTTTTTTTGATTTACTGTAGAGATAGGTCTCGCTGCCCAGATGGGTCTCGAACCCACAGGCTCAGGCAATCCACTCACCTCAGCCTCCCAAAGGCGCGGGATTACAGGCTGAGCCACCGAGCCCGGCTAGAAATTGTTTTTAATTTGCCAAATTGTGCTTTTACAAGTACAATATGAAACTTTTCCCCAACAAACTTTTAAGCACATTTGCTAGCATATATTCATGTTGCATGATTTGACTTTCTCTTTTCCTTTCTTGACCTTTTCATGTTGAAGAGTGAAAAATCCAGAGAAGGGATAAAAAGGAAGAAATTGTTCACATTAGCAGTATTTCCAATAATATAGAATAGATGTAGAATAGGCATTTACTATAGATAAGGTAAGTAAAGCGTAAATCCAGGAACATGTGCTAGGCTTTGCTTGTTCACCAGAATAGAGGAAGTTACCTAGATTTCTGATTTGGGAAAATAATGGACTTTAAAAATGAGTTTAAAAATGACTCTAAGGCCGGGCTCGATGGCTCAGCCTATAATCCCGGCACTTTGGGAGACCAAGGCGAGTGGATTGCCTGAGCCCGTGGGTTCGAGACCAGCACAGGCAACTTAGTGAGACCTCATCTCTATAAAAAAAAAAAAAAAAAAATTAGCCAGGCATGGTAGCGTGTGCCTGCAGTTCTGGCTACTTGGAAGACTAAGGTGGAAGGCTCGCTGGAGCCCAATGTGTTGACAGTGGGGTGGCTGTGAATGTGCTAAAGCACTCTAGTCTGGGTGAAAGAGTGAGACTCCAACCCCCCCCCAAAAAAATGACTTTAAAATAATGGACTTTAAAAATGACTTTAAAGCTATCAAATGAAAATATGACAAATTATAAGTTATTTAAAACTAAATTTTATTTTTAAAGTACGGCCAATTATTAAATGTATAAGTTTTAAAATTTATAAAATTATAACATATAAGTTGGTATATTTTATTCCTATGAGAACTGACTCATTTGTGGTTCTTTTAGCCCAATTATTGAAGATAGTCGTGAAGCCACGCACTCCTCTGGCTTCTCTGGATCTTCTGCCTCAGTTGCAAGCACCTCCTCCATCAAATGTCTTCAAATTCCTGAGAAACTAGAGCTTACAAATGAGACTGCAGGTAGGATTATGCATACCACTTTTGAGCAAACATCTGTATCCATGCCTAGTAAACACTTATTATAACAGCAAACTGAGCCATATGTTTTTCTGTCTTAGAGAAGTTGCCATAAATTGTGAAATTGTGACACTAGTACAACCTGAATACAATTTTATAAAGACCTTAGATAGGACGGGTACAGTGGCTCATGCCTGTAAATCCCAGCACTTTGGGAGGCCAAGGTGGGAGAATCACTTTGAGGCCAGAAGTTTGAGATTAGTCTGGGCAGCATAACGAAACTTCATCTCTATTAAAAAATTTTTAAAATGAACTAAGCATGTTGGCCCACACCTATAGTCCCAGCTACTTGGGAGGTTGAGGCAGAAGGATCGCATGAGTCCAGGAAATTGAGGCTGTGGTGAGTTATGATCATGCCGTTGCACTGCAGTTTTGGTGACAGAGTGAGACTCAGCTCAAAAAAAAAAAGACCTTAGATGAATGTTGTTAGATTAGTAATGTTGACTGTATAATCTACTCTTTTTTTTTTTTTTTTTTTGAGTTGGAGTCTCACTCTGTCACCCAGACTGGAGTGCAGTGGCTGCTCCCGGCCCCTGC
>NW_007256321.1:401611-431891 GCF_000164805.1 Carlito syrichta
TGTGCTACCACGCCCAGCTGATTTTTTGATTTATTGTAGAGATGAGGTCTCGCTGCCCATGTGGGTCTCGAACCCGCAGGCTCGGGCAATCTACTCACCTCAGCCTCCCAAAGGCGCGGGATTATAGGCCGAGTCACCGAGCCTGGCTTAATCTGCTCTTACAATATCCACTTCAAGTATAGTTTTTTTAGATGATTTTTTTTTCAACTTTTCCTCCCTGTCCTGCAGAAAACCTCACTCAGTCACCCTGGTGTTCACAGTATCGCAGCCAACTACTAAAATCCCTACCAGAGTTAAGCTCTTCTGCAGAGATCTCTGTAGAAGATAGACCAATGCCTAAATTGGAAATAGAGAAGGAAATTGAGTTAGGTAAGTTTTATTGAATATATGCATATGACAGTGTACAAATAAGTAATGATTTATAATTAAACTTGATGCTTAAGCACTATAAATATTCCTAGATTGTAAAAAATAGAATTTTAGAAGTTGACAAATTAATAACTTCATATCCCAATAACAATAGGAATTATGTCTTCCTGTCTTTCAATCTTTAACAAATGATTTTGAAGAGTATTCTAGATTCTATTAACTGGCAAATATACCAGTGCCTCTAACCCTTAAACCAGGAGGTAAAGGCTGGAGGACTGTATATGTTCACAGTGATTTTTTTTTTTTAATGGAATCAAATCATCTCAACAGGCAATGAGGATTATTACATTAAAAGAGAATACCTAGTATGTGAAGATTATAAATTATTCTGGGTGGCGCCAAGGAACTCTGCAGAGTTAACCATAATAAAGGTGAGACTGATTTTTTTGTCATTTCAGTTACTTTGTAAATAATGTGGATTGAAGCAATAACTGTCCTCATGGTACCATCAGATCTTTCTAATAATCTCTTGCTTCCTTATAGGAAAGTAAGTGAGCCATCAAGAAATCAGGCCAAGATCAGACATCAAAATTGAGAAGCTATTATATAAATCTTTCATGTCCAAACATATTAAATATTCTATCAATTTTATTTATTTATTGAGGGAATCTCTTAAATGTTCTGATCGGCTGCATTCTGGACAAGTTATATTCTAGCTTTGATACACATACAGTCTCACCTTGAAATTTCCACTTACCATCATCGTAGGTGTTCACATTACCATTTTCTAATGTTGGATGCCCAGTATCTCAGATCTCATATTTCCTTCTTTCTTGGTTTAATCCCTCACATTTAATCAGCTTTCTGAGAAAGGGATGGGGTATACAATTTTTGAAACCTTTAATCAGAAAATTTTCTTACTCTGTATCTTCACTTGATTGATAGTTTGGCTGTATATAGAATTAAGTGTCTTATCTTTTTTGAATTTTGAAAGAGAACTCCATTATCTTTGGCATCTAACCTTGATTTCGAGTCTTGCCATTCTGAGTTTTGAATCTTTGAGTAAAACTGTTTTTTTCCTTTCTCTGTATCCTTAGAGGATATTATGTTTGTCCCCAGTATTCTGAAATGCCACAATTACATGCTTTGGCATAAGTTTGTTGTCATTTATATGCTAGGCACTCAATGGCCATTTCAATATGGCAACTTCTTCAGTTCTGAGAATTTTCTTCAAGGAAAAAATTATTTCTTCCCCTGTTTTCTCTATTCTCTCATTCTGTAATTTCTTTTATTAGGATATGGGGTCTCTCGGACAGGACCTCTAAAAATCTTACTTTTTTTTCTCCTATCTTATATCTCTTTGCCTTTTTATTTTACTTTCTGGAGTATTTTATCAACTTGTAGTCTTTTCCTTTTTTTTCCTTTTAAGTGACAGGTTCTCTCCATTGCCTTGCTAGACTCTGTTGTCGCCATGCTTCCTGTTTTGGCCCTCTCCCCCACTTTGGGGAGGTGAATCTTCTCTTTCTCTCTCTCTCTTGCTTTCTCTCTAATTTACTTTTAAATAAACTATATTTTTTAATCTAAAAAATAAAAGACAGGTCCTTACTCTGTCACCCAGGCTGTAGTATAGTAGTAAAATTGTGAGTCATTAGAGCCTCAGACTACTGGACTCAGGCAATCCTCCTGCCTCAGCCTGCCAAGTTGCTGGGACCACAGGCATGTGCCACCATGCCTGACTAATTTTTTGCTTTCTGTAGAGATGGAGTCTCACCTGTTACTCAGGCTGGCCTCAAACTCCTGACCTCAAGCAATCCTCCTGCCTTTTCTATTTTTAGTCTTTTTACTTTTTTTAGATTAGAAAATATAGTTTATTTAAAAAGTAAATCAGTAGTCAGGCGTGGTGGCATGCATCTGTTGTTCCAGCTACTTGGAAGTCTGAGGCGGAAGGATTGCCTAAGCCCAGCAGGTCAAGGCTGTGGTGGCTGTGAGCATGCTACTGCACTCCAGCCTGAACGACCGAGTGAGGCTCCACCTCAAAAAAAAGTAGATTAGAGAGTGAGAGTGAAAAAGGAGATTACCTCTCCAAGGTAGGGAAGGGGGCTAAAGCCAGGAAACATGGCTAAAGCCAGGAAACATGGTGACAGCCATAGCTCAAAGAGCACGTAGCCACACCAGCATTGGCTGCAAGGCCTCTTTTTTATTCTCAGAATTTTCTTTGTAACATTCTGTTCTTCATTTTAAAGATAGACTATTCCCTATCTCTCTGAGATATTAATGATACTTATTTTTTTTCCTCACGCCATCATCTATTTCTTCCTGTTTGTTGTTGTCTGTTTTGATACTAGTCTTTCATACTAGAGGCTTTCTTCAAGTCTTTGGCTCTCTATTCATATTTGAGTATAGTACACTAAAAGCTAATTGAAAGCTCTGTGTATGTGGAGGGATCATGACAGCTGTGGACCTCACTGTAGGATGATTTAGCTTGTCCATTTAATTGGGAAACCTTCCCCCGCCCCCCTTCAATCTTTAGATCTTTTCTCTTGAACTGATCAGATTGCTTAGAGAAAACTTCTAATTTTCTGCCTAGAGCATATAAGCCTGACTGCTGGCTTTCTGCTGAGTGAGGAAATTAGAAGATTTGGAAAGGCAAACAAGTATACCCTAACATCTGATACATAAACTTTTTCCTGTTTTCCATATGATATTTCCACCTTCAATAGTGCCTGATGTCCTATAGTCTAAAGACTTTCTGTTTTATACTCACTAGAGAATAAGCTTATGGTCTTCTGAAATAGAAGAGTGGCAATAGCTGGGCTGGACTATGAGAGCAGGGTGGGAAATTTGGGGTCTAACTTTCTCTTAAATGGGGATCAGCCACTTCTATTAGCGCCATCTTTAGCCTTACCTCCAAAGGTCACTGATGACAACAGTGATATACTATAGGGAAATAGCTTTGTAGTATAAATATGGTTCAACTTTCTCCACTGCAAGGATCAATTCTCCTTGGATTGATTGTTATTCTAGGTGGATTGTTGCCTCTTCTTACTCTCCTTCCAGCTTCCAGAATCGTATTGCTATTTTGTCCTTTACAGAAGATTTATGCCTTTAAAATAACCCTTTACTATTATGTCTATATCAGAAGGGCTAGAGGGAATGTGCTTTCAGTCTGCCAGCTATAACCATAAATTCTAATTGCACTTATTTTACTTATTTATTTTTACTTTATTTTATTATGAAGATGTGGGGTACATGTTAGGATTAGGTACATAAGTAGTTATGTGCAGGTGAAGTTTGGGTCTCCAACTGGCCTTCACTTCCCCTGGTTTAGGATCCCTTAGTGGTGTTATGTCATTGCACTTATTTTTAAAATACAATGTCTTACAGGTATCTTCTCAACCTGTCCCATGGGACTTTTATATCAACCTCAAGCTAAAGGAACGTTTAAATGAGGAGTATGATCATTTGTGCAACTGTTATCAATATCAAGATGGCTGTATTGTTTGGCACCAGTATATAAACTGCTTCACCCTTCAGGTTTGCATACTAAAAACATGTCATTTAAAGTCCTCAGGTAGAGAGATTTGTGTTTCATTTAGCAAAGGAATTTAGTACAAAAAATCCTGTCAACCGTCTACAAATAGACAAATTAAATGATAAGGTATAGTATTGTTCATTTTTCTTTTCCCAAGTTATTTTGACCAAGGACCTCTTGGTATTTTTTAACTTTTTGTTTTGTAAATTTTTAAACATAAACAAAAGCAGACAGAATTGTATAATGAATTCCCATGAACTAGTCATTTAACTATGATCAATCATCAGCTCATGGCCACTCTTGTTTTCTCTATACTACCTTCACTGGATTTTCTTTTTGCCTTAAATATGCACAATCTTATTTGTCAATTATATCTCAATAAAGCTGAGGGAAAAGGTGCCACCTCCACCCCCCTAAAATACAGTGATGAGCTTAGGTGAAGTTATGTGTGGTCAGAAGTTTTTGACTTTTAAAAAAATAGATTCAGGAAATGCAAGTGCAGGCTTGTTGCATGAATATATTGTGTACTGGTGGGGTTTGGGCTTCTAGTATACCCATCACATTGTACTCAATAGGTAATTTTTTAACTCTTATCCCCCCACTGGGTTATTTTTAAAACTCAGTATATAACTTTTTTCCTTTGTATTTCCTTAAGAAATTTTTGTTGCAGGTTTTGATAGTAATAAGAATTTTCTAAAATGGTTAGAATGAGCTTGTTGCAGTAGTTCATGCCTATAGTCCCAGCACTTTAGGAGGCCAAGGCTAGAGGACTGCCTGAGCCCAGGGGCTCAAGACCAGCCTCGGCAACTTGGTGAGACCTTGTTTCTACAATAAATAAAAAAAAAATTAGCCGGGCGTGGTAGCGCTTGCCTGTAGTTTCAGCTACTTGGAAGGCTGAGGCGGAAGGATCATCAGAGCCCTGCAGGGCAGGCTACGGTGGCCGAGAGTGTGCCACTGCACTCCAGTTTGGGCGACAGAGTGAGACTCCAACTCAAAAAATAAATAAATAAATAAAAATAAATAAGTAAGCCGGGCTCGGTGGCTCAGCCTGTAATCCTGCGCTTTGGGAGGCTGAGGTGAGCGGATTACCTGAGCCTGCGGGTTCGAGACCCGCCTGGGCAACTTGGCGAGACCTCATCTCTACAATAAATCAAAAAATTAGCGGGGCGTGGTAGCGCGCGCCTGTAGTTCCAGCTACTTGGAAGGCTGAGGCAGAAGGATCGCCGGAGCCCAGCAGGTCGAGGCTGCGGTGGCCAGGAGTGGCCACTGCACTCCAGTCTGGATGACAGAGTGAGACTCCAACTCAAAAAAATAAAAATAAATAAGTAAAATGGTTGGAATGAGTGTATTTTAAAACATACAGAGCACCTATTATGGGCCAGGCTTACCCTTAATACTCTCCATTCATGATCTCATGAAATCCTTACAATCTTCTGGGAGATAACAGTATTGTTAAAACTGGGACATGGGCTCAGACTACAAAGGAGCCTACATTCTAGTAGAGAACAAGGAAGTGTACAAATCAGCCGTTTTCAAGGTATTGAGTATAACTACAGTTCACCCAATTTGAGAAATAGTGAGTTTTCTCTCCTTCTATTTCCAGGATCTTCTCCAACACGGTGAATTTATTACTCATGAAATAACAGTGTTGGTTATTTATAACCTTTTGACAATAGTGGAGAAGCTACACAAAGCAGAAATAGTCCATGGTGACTTGAGTCCTAGGAGTCTAATTCTCAGAAACAGGTTGGTCCTTTCCATTCTCTAATAGTGTTGTGAGGTTTCTCTTAAAACATGAATAGTCATTTTTTAAGCCTTTTGATAAATGCCATATAAAGGAACAATTATGTTAAGAGAATATTTACTTAAAAGTCAGTAATCATTGGGAATTATTTAAAAGAAATCAAAGAAATAAAGCAAACTGAGGAAAAAATTCAGATAAAAAGTATTAATCACAGTATTGTGATGATTCATTTCAAGAAGAGATTAAAATATGAATATTTTGAGAACCGTAAAGTAGATTGTCTAGTCATTCTTTGAACAGGGCCAGTGCAGTTGTAGCAAGGATGCCAGCACTGCTCAGTTTCATAAACCAAAGCTTAAGTCAAGCCTATTGAACTGTTAGTCAAGATAAGTGGATAAAACCAGAGTGCAAATACTAACTATGCCAAGAAAAGGGTTTAAATTAAACTCAGTTTGTCCATCATGTTCAAGAAATGAGCACATAGCAGGAAATAAGAAGTAAAGCCCAAATACTAAGAACTGAGAAAATACAAAAAACATTCAGGCACGAAGAAGGCAAAAACAGTCTAAGTTTTTTCTTTTGTGAAAAGGGCTATAGAGGACCAGCACACCCTTTTAGTGATCATTGGACTCATAGTATTTGAGTAAAATGGCTCTGATTCGCTGGGCGTGGTGGCTCCTGCCTGGGCAACTTGGCAAAACCATATCTATTCAATAAATTAAAAAATAAACTGGGCATGGTGGCACATGCCTGTAGTTCCAGCTACTCAGAAGGCTGACACAGAAGCATCACCTGAGTCCAGCAGGTCGAGGCTGTGGTAGCTATGACTGTGGGACTGCACTCCAGCCTGGAAGACAGAGTGAGAGACTCTGACTCAAAAACAAACAAAAGCCTGATTTAAAGATGTTTTGTCTGCCCAACCCCATGACTTGGGTAAGGAGTTAAGTTTCTTTCTGAGATCACTGGTATACACAAATAACTGGACTCACTCTTTATATTTCTTCTGACTAGTTAGACTACAAAAAGAGGCTGAAATTAGACTCTAAATCTTAGTGGCATGGAGACTAAAGAATTGTCCATGTCGATTGGGCACAGTGGCTCAAGCCTGTAATCCCAGCACTTTGGGAAGCCGAGGCGAGAGGATTCCCTGAGCCCAGGGTTTCAAGACCAGCCTTGGCAACTTTATGAGACCTCATCTCTGCAATACATAAAAAAGATTTGGCTGGGCATGGTGGCACATGCCTGTGGTTCCAGCTACGTGGAAGGCTGAAGCAGAAGACTTGCCTGAGCCCAGCAGGTCAAGGCTGCGGTGGCCTTAATTGTGCCACTGCATTCCACCCTGGGCAACAAAGTGACTCCAACACATACACACACACACAATTAATTAATTCAAACAAACAAAAAAAACTTGTCTCTCCTAGGCTTCACTCCTTCAAGACGGTTCTCTGAAACCAGCTACTCATAAACATCAGAGATCTGTCCTCTTCTCTACAATAAATCAAAAAATTAGCCAGGTGTGGTAGTACGCGCCTGTAGTTCCAGCTACTTGGAGGGCTGAGACAGAAGGATCGCCTGGGCCCAGCAGGTCGAGGCTGTGATGGCCATGAGTGTGCCACTGCACTCTAGCCTAGGTGACAGAATGAGACTCCAACTCAAAAAAATAAAGAATTGTCCATGCATTTTGCAGTTATTACCAAAAGAACTAGAGAATCCCACCCTCTCTCCTTAGACAGCAGAGTCTTAAAGTCTTCCCCAAATATAATGTAGCAGCATTTCTCATCCAGGGCACCATAGGTATTTGGGAGACAATTCTTTGTGCAAGTGTTTTCCAAGCATTGCAGAATATTTTATTTATATTCCTACTTCCCCATAACTCTCCCACCTACCCAAATAATTGCAAGTAACATTCCCCCAGCCATAGTGACCACCAGAAATCCCCCATGTTTCCAAATGTGAGAACCCCAGTATGTTTTTATTTTCATCCTACTTCATGACATTAAAAGGACAGTGCTAGAATTCTCAGGGTTATGGAAATTAGAAGCAGAGGTGTTGGTCTGAAAGGAAAAGAAGCCAGAGGTATTTTTTCACCCTTTTAGAAATGGGCATTTGTGGTCTATGAATTCAAATAGCTCTTTTCAGCCACCAGAGCCTCCAGGAAGGTACATAGTGTTAAAGGAAACTTGCCTTTGTCACTAGTTATCAAAATTGATAGGAAATTTTATACAGATTCACAAAGAATTAAAAGCCAGAAAGAAACTTGAAATCACTTACAAGCTTAGTTTCTTCCATTATAATTCCTGTCCATGCATAAATCATTGCTATGGTACATGTTAATGTGTACAGTACAAGACAGAAGGCTGCCATCTACTTCCAGTTCTAACTTTATATAACGTGAAGATTTGGAAAATGTTCAATAGTGGCCATGCACTGTGTTTAAATACACTTGAAGTCACCAAACTGATCTTGACATTCCTTCCCCAAGACTGCCGGTGCCCTTACAGGTGCATTTTCAAAATTAACCACTGGAGGGAGCTGTTGGCATAACTAAGACACACCTGCAGTACCTTTTTATTTTTTTAAACCCAGCTATGCAGCTTCTTTCATGGCCTATTTTTATGATCTCTTCTCTTAAATCTGGGCTCAGAATCCACGATCCTTATGATTATAATAAGAACAATCAAGCTTTGAAGATAGTGGACTTTTCCTACAGTGTCGATCTCAGGGTGCTGCTAGATGTTTTTACCCTCAGCGGCTTTCGGACTGTACAGATCCTGGAAGGACAAAAGATTCTGGCTAACTGTTCTTCTCCCTACCAGGTAGGTGTAAAACAAAGCTGAGCGAATGTGGAGAGGGGTTCTTAATCTCTTTATTGTCTAGATAAGCTATAAAAGCTAGTGTTTGCTGGTATTGACGCTTCTAGAATAGATGACCTAGTTTTCAAATATCACCAAGTCAAACAAAATGTACCATTTTCTGTCACAGTGCTGAAGAATTTACACAGACACGTGCAAACACATGACTGAGTAACCTAAGTGCCAGGGCCATTGCTACCACTTACCATCCACTTACCATCCATGTTATCTTTTATAGGTTATCTTCTCTGAAATATAAGGATAACAGATTTCTGCTCTATGTACATCAGAATTGCTGTGAGGATTAAATGAAATAATGCATATAAAAAAGACATCAAGACAAATGTAAAATGTTTGCTATGGTGGCATTATATGCAAAAATTCCTTTTAACTCAGTTCTAGATATAAGGCATTTGCTGATTGAATATGTAGCATGAACCTGAACTAGTCATGTGGCCCACATTTAGATCACAACTGGAATTCATGCAGATTCGGAAGACCTACGAATGTGAATGTGATAGTCCAGATATTTAGTCATCTTTTGTTCTTAAAGATAATTCCTAGAGTTGACTGTTGATCATTTCTTTGGAGAGCTTCTCCCTTTACTGTAAAGATGAGGAGCAGCCTACTAAAATGTATGTCATAAATTAAGCTTTGTTGAACACTATAATACCTTTCAACTTCCTACATAAATTAGCTACCATGGTAGAGGCAGAGAATTATTTTAGCTGATGGTGCTTTTTGTGATTTCAGGTAGACCTGTTTGGTATAGCAGATTTAGCACATTTACTATTATTCAAGGAACACCTACAGGTCTTCTGGGATGGGTCCCTCTGGAAACTTAGCCAAAATATTTCTGAGTAAGTATTAGTGATTTCAGGGTCTCTGCCTGTCCAAATAATTTTTTCTTTCTTTTGGGTTCTCTCTCTGTTCTGGCAACCTTAGTTGTCTTAATCCAAATGCCATGATTCCAGTAATTTCAGATGTTTTTTATTAGCATAACCACAGAGCACTTAATGCAGGATACAGGAAATGCTAATTAAAAATAAGAAACTACTCAGACCTAAGGCATCATCCTAATCTAGATGTAGCATATGGACTATGATTGTAGTATGGAAGCGTCTTAGTTTAGAAGTGTTAAAAGAAACATTTCGTGAGAACAATTTCCTAACCCCTTTTAATAGCAATTATTTTCAAAAGTAAAAAAAAAATAAGCATCTCTTGAAGATAGTTCAACTGCTAAGTTATATATATATATAAATTTGTATATATTCACATTTACATATATTTCTATAAATATAAATAAATAAATACACACACACACTAATTTTAGGCTATGAGTAGGTAGAACCAAACCAGAGATCTGAATCTCCTGGTAAAGAAATAAATGCTTTTTTTTTTTTTTTTGAGTTGGAGTCTCTGTCACCCAGGCTGAAGTACAGTGGCGCCCTCACAGCCACTTCAGCTTTGACCTGCTGGGTTCAGGCGATCCTTCCACCTCTCCTTCCAAGTAGCTGGAACTATAGGTGTCTGCTACCACTCCTAGCTAAATTTTTTTTTTTAATTTATTGTAGAGATGAGGTCTTGCCAAATTGCCCAGGCTGTTCTTGAACCCATGGGCTCAGGCAATCTCCTCACCTTCGCCTCCCAAAGTACTAGGATTACAGGCTTGAGCCACAATGCCAGGCTGTAAATGATCTCCTAATAAGAGCTGCTTGGTCTCAGAACCTTAGTACTCCCTCAAGCCCGCTCATAAACCTTATTAAATATCTATGTTCTACTTTAGCTTATCTTAGCAATGTCCCAGAGTAAGCTTGCCAGTCTGTCGCTTACTGTTACATTCTTTGGTTTAAAAAAAAAAAATCAATGTTGAAGATTTCATGTTTTTTCTCCATTTTCCCTTCTAAACAATTGAATTGTATTTTCCTCTTTATTTAATTCAGAACTTGGCCAGTCTTATTTGTTTCTTACATACACTTTTTAGATGGGCTTGAAATATAACCTAAGACATATAGGATAGATTTAGGCATCACCAGTTGGCTGTGGTCAAGGCCAACATAGGCCGAAACAGATGGGGTCAACTGGGGTTTCCTAACAGCCCTGCCTTATATAAGAAGAGAGGTTTCCCTGATAAAAAGAAAGTAATGATAAACAAAGGTACAAACATCATAGGTTTAAGCAGTAGTCACTTCAGTCAAACTTAGTCTTTTTAATGACCCAGACTATAGGAAAGTTAGCGAGGAGACAAAATTCCCTTTTCTCTTATTTGTAGAAGAAAAATGCTAGAAAAGTGGTACATCTTAGTAAACAGAGGAAATTTATAGACTCAGATGAGAGAACATCTTTCCCTTTGTGTGCACTGTATTTTCGTTTTCCCCACTCTGGTAGCCTTTTTTTTGTAGTTCTTCCCTGGGCTTTCAAAGGACTATTTGAATGATCTCTAACACTAGAGTTCTAGGTATTGCCTTAAATCATCTTGGTGCATAAATGTATCACTGAGTCAAACACGAAAAGAATTCCAATTTTCATATGCCTAATCCTGATGACAATGGTTTTTATATATTTTTAGGCTAAAAGATGGTGAATTGTGGAATAAATTCTTTGTGCGGATTCTGAATGCCAGTGATGAGTCCACAGTGTCTGTTCTGAGGGAACTTGCAGCAGAAATGAATGGGGTTTTTGACTCTGCATTCCAAAGTCACCTGAACAAAGCTTTATGGAAGGTAGGGAAGTTAAATAACTGGAGCTTTGCTCTTTGAGTAAGATAGGCAATCAGGTCTCTCCCAGAGTCCTGCCTGAAAGCAATGGTTATATCGTAGAACACTGGAACTGTATTTGCTATCATTTAATTTAGGACTCATTTAGACGCAATATCAGTGCTTTTCTACCTTTTGGTAGAGGTGTTCTTCTAAGTAACTGGCATTTTTTTACACAGCAATGTACCCACCCATAGCTCTGTCTAACTTTTAAGAGGAACTGTTTTATTTTAAACGCACTCCATACAAATGGGTACCTTATTGTCATTCAACTCATTTGCCTCTTTTCCCATTTGTAATCTGTAACATGTACTATTATGATCACCATGTATTTTGTAAATAATAAAAAATAATATTTGTTAAATATGTGCTTCTAACATTTCATCTACTTTTTTGTATACTAAGAAACAAATGACTTAATTTTGCAGTGAGGTGCTATTTTACCGTGGAAATTTATCTATCTTCGACTTGGAACTGTTATGATAGGGTTACTACAAGACAGAATAGCCAGTCATTTGTTTAGACTGTAAAGTAGGTAAAATGGTATACATAAGACCAAATTTTCTTAAACTTCAAGTGGTAAAATTGTATATGTTGGTCATATTTTAATGTTTTCACTTTTATTCACAAAGCCCCTTGGTCTTTTTGTATAATCTAGTGGTGTCGCTGCTACAGGGTCTCTTGATTAGGAATGCAGCGGTTGGAAAGGAAAAGAAAAGAAAAGTTTTCGAACAGGGCCTAGCAAACTTTCAGAAATGGAATAATCACCATTCTATTACTTGGAGAATGACTTGGAAGGGGAAAGGGTCAGTGAAAGAATAAAAGGAAATTTTACTTGAAAGATTTAAAGAAGCAGGAGGTGAGAAGAAAAGGATAACTTTGAAGCCCGAAATAATTTGGGAGAGAGTAGGCCTAGATGAAGTATTGGAAACCCACAGTTGGTGAATTACACTTGACCTCAGTTATAAGGAAGAAAATTCGTAGAAAAGGGCAGTGAAATTTATCTAATTATTGATGGGGTATAGTTGGTTAAGAGCAAATATGTAAAATATGTATAGTTGGTTAAGAGCAAGTGCCTGTAATCTCAGCACTTTGGGAGGCTGAGGTGGAAGGATCACTTAAAGCCTAGAGTTCAAGGTTACAGTGAACTATGATCACACTACTACACTCTAGCCTGGGTGACAGAGCAAGACCTTGTCTATTTAGCAAGCAAGAAAGAAAATTATCTAATTATCTATTTCATATTTAAGTATCAATTATGTTCCTTCATGCTGGTGCCTGATTTTTTTTTTTTTTCCCTCTAGTTGTCACTGTTATTGCTCTAAGATTGCTGGAAAGCAGAAAATCCTACGTATGTCTCAACTAAAAATATTTAAGCATATATAGTCGAAGCACTGAAACATGACTTGGATCTGAAAGATAATCGACTTAGAAATATTTGCTCTTAACCAAAAAACAGCTCTCCAAACATTCTCACATTTGCTTCTCGTACTGATGATATAAAATGATGTCTCTCTCTCTTTTATATAATCAAGCTCCTCTCCCTCTCTGCTCTCCTCATTTCTCAATCCACTGTGTTGACACATGAAGTTATTACTCTGAGACTGGACGGTAAATTTAGATTACTTCTTAATATAGGCTTAGCTACTATCTAGTGAATTCTTCAGCAACCTTGACAGCAGGCTGATGTATAAATAAAGCTTTGTTTCAAAGTACTCTCTGAGGAAAGAGAGGGAAATCCGAGGAAGCTGCCTTGTTGAGAACTTACACCTGCTTTGCCACCCCTCCTTCCATTCCCCTTCTCCAAGCCCAGCACCTCTTTGTAGAGGGGGGAAAAAGAGTATCTGACCGATTAGGACCTGTGATGTCTTAGGTTTTCTCTTTGCCTAAGCATAAAATCACAAAGTGGGATCCTTTCCATTTCCCTTATATTTTTGGCTTGTTTGTCCTGGGATATTCTACTTTTTCTATTTGGCAGAAGCTTAAAATGGCTATTTCTTGTCTCACTAAGATAGTAATAGTGTAATGAGGGACCTTGGGGTGGGGTGGGGTGGGAGAAACAGCTGAAAAGACAGGATTTATACTTTTGTTTGTAAAGAGACCATGGAATATATAGTGCCTCACCATTCACAGTGTTTGTTCCTGGTGGTCTAGTGGTAAACAACAAGAAGAAAAACAAAGTGTACATCCACTAATCTTTATAGTACTTTCTATGATAGTTTTATAAGAAACTTTCCACAAAGTTAAAGGTTGGTCAAAGTCTAACCAATGGCTAACCTGAATCTGGAAATAAAGAGGTTTTCCTGTGGCAGTAGGACTCAGTCTGTTGATTGAGCTATTATCTCAGTAACAAAGACCTTCAGAGGGTTAGCACAAGGTTCTTTGAAATAACTTTTATTGATGTCTTTGGCCAAAGTCTTCAAGCTAAGACAGCAAAGTGCTCTTCTACTGCATATGAAAACGAGGAATTCTTCCAACTGCACCAGTTCTTTCTAATGTGCCAAAATTTTCTTCTAATGTGGCTCCTAAAATAAGACTCTAGTGAGGAGGATACATTAAAAATAATTGGGGGGCCCTGGGCACAGTGGCTCAGACTATAATCCCAGCACTTTGGGAGGCCGAGGCAAGAGGATTGCCTGAGCCCGGGAGTTTGAGACCAGCCTGGGCAACTTGGTGAGACCTTGTCTCTACAATAAATCACAAAAAAAATAGTCAGGTGTGGTGGTGTGTGTCTGTTTTTCCAGCTACTTGGAAGGCCAAGGCAGAAGGATTGCCTAAGCCCAGCAGGTCTGCTGCACAAGTATGCCACTGCACTCTAGCCTGGGCAACAGAGTGAGATTCTGACTCAAAAAAATAAAAATAATAATAATAATACTTTTTTTACTATGGCAAATTTCAACCTTAATGGGTTTCTTGGTTCTACCAAAGATCTAAACTATGAATATTGAATAACAGTGGCATTTTAAATAAGTATAAGAAAAGATAGATTGTTGAAACTGATGGTGTTCAACAAAGATGGTGTTGAAACTGAAGTAAAACTTGGTTTCTGACTCCAGCACCACCACTTCATTCATACAGCACCTTTGTACAAATGAGACAAAGACCCATTCCTCTCGTGGATTCACAGCCTTCCTGTGTACCATAGTTTGAATTCCAGTCTCCAACTGAACTGCCCCCTCAGCTTGGCACTCTTGTGCAGCAAATAAATTGCACAGAGCTTCATGCAATTGTCTTGCCTGTTTTATTGCTTATCCCCAAAACAATTTTGGGTAGATCAAAAAATAAAAATATAAAAGTAATAGATGATGCTAAAATCTGTTTTCTGTGTGACATAAAACCAAGATATAAGCAAGATTACTATTGCTATAGGAGCTAAAAGGAAATTAAACCTAGCAGGGCCACCTACCCTTCCCTCCAAAAAAATAAAGACACCACAGACAAATTGGGAAAAGCTACTTTCAACAAATGTTTGCATCATCTTTCATCTGCATTACCTGAAGTTCTCATGACTATTCTCTGCTTCTCCCACCTGCCTCTAGCCAAATTAGAACCCTCCAGTGGCTTCTCATCTCATATAGCCCAACTCCAAAGACTTTGTCATGGCCTATAAGACACTATCAATCTGATCCCAGTCTGTCTCTGACCTCTTTCCTGACCCCTTTTCCTTGTTCACACCACCCTAGTCTGTCTACCCCCTTGCTTCTCAAACATGCCAATTCATTTTCCTTTTATGGTCCATTGGTGGGCCATTTCTTCTGCCTGGAATGTTCTTTCCCTGATCTTCCTGTGGATTACTTCCTTCTCTTCAGGTAGGTGTCTTCTCACATCTCTCTTAGAGAGGCCTTCCCTGACCATTCTGTACAAAATAGCATCACACACTGCTATTCCTTTGTTTTTTTTTTTTTTTTAGGTCAGAAACTCACTCCATTGCCCAGGCTAGAGTGCAATGGCATGCTCGCAGCAGCCACAGTCTCAACCTGCTGGGCTCAGGTGATCCTTCCACCTCAACCTCCTGCGTAGCTGAGATTACAGGCACATGCCTTCACACCCAGCTGATTTTTTTATTTATTGTAGAGATGAGGTCTCACCAAGTTGCCCAAGCTGGTCTCGAACCCTTGGGTTCAGGCAATCCTTTTGCCTCAGCCTCCCAAAGTGCTGTGATTACAGGCATGAGCCACTGTGCCTGGCTCGCTGCTATTACTTTGTATCCCTTTTTGTCCTCCATTTTTTTCCATAGCACCTGTCACCACCTCACGTGCATGTGCATGTACACATGTGTGTATACATATACTTTTTTCCCTATATCTTACTTCTAGAATGCAAACTCCTTTAGGGCAGGGATTTTCTGTTTCCTGTTTTAGCTTCACTGTCTACAACAGTTCCTGAATAAAAAACTATTTCACCTAATACAAAGAGTTCTTTTAAAAAAAGAAAAGAAAACCAATAGAATCAGGCAAAGGATATAAATAGGTCACTAAAACATTTTCATGACCAGTATACTCAAGATGTCTAACCTCATTCCTAATTAAATAAAATGCAAAATATGCCAGAAATTATGGTCATTCACTGTAAATGGTTGAAAATTGTATTTGTGAGGATGAGGGGGAGCAGGCACTGATATATTATTAGTTGGGATGCTAATTGGTCTATTATTAAAAGTCAGTTTGTCAATATGTATTAAATTTAAATATTCCCTTTAGCTGAGGCATTTTTCTAAGAATGTATCGCACCAAAACAGATGCATAGAGTGCTCAAAGAAAAAGCACTGTTTATAATAGTTGTCCTCACTGCATCCAAGGCTCATTAGGCCTCAGAGAAATAATCCATGTTGCAGACCCTGGGAAATCAGGCCTGTGACCATCGCTGTGGGCTTCAGGGTGCCTCCCATTGGTGGGAAAGGCTCTTCCAGTTGACTGCAATCCCTTATAGATGGCAGGACCTGAGTTAGGGAGACATTCCCAGCCCATGTTAAAAAAAAAGCTGAGGGGAAAAGGAGATAGGCTTTGGGCAGAGTGTATGGGAGTGGAGAGAGGAGAGAATGGAGGCTTTTTACTTCACAATTTGTGCATGTGTGGACATTTTGAACTTCCTGATCATGTACATGTAATTTCTTTTTAAAACATGTCTACTGGGATAATCTAGGCTAGGAATTTGTGGGCCATGTTTTTGTCATCTTTTGCCTCCTTTGTTATAAAAATTAAAAAGCCTTAAAAGGGTTGGTTTTCAAACTGATACTTGGATACCTTTATTATCTAAATATAAAAACAAGGTAGATATGGAGTTAAAATGAGAGCAAAAATCATTTAAATCGTCGAAGATAATATGTCTAAATGTCTATTTTTAGTGTGCTGAAAAGTCATTCATGTTTAAATGTTTTATAATGTTCTATTGGAGATATGCTTTCTAAAATTACCATCTTCCTACTGTTACAACTTCCTATTCTGTGAACAAGGGATTGAATTATATAAAATCTAACTTTTCTCAAAGCAAAATACATTTTATGTCTTTCATATAAAAACTTGAGTTTTCACAAGTTGATATTGTATGTTTAAGAAAGAAACAAATAATGATGAACTTAGGCAAAACATCTATAAACATGTTTTTTGTTTGTTTTTGTTTTTTTATTTCCATCAAAACATACTGATGGAACATAACATACTGGTTCATGCTTCTAATCCCAGAACTTTGAGAGGCTGTGGTGGGAGGATTGCCTGAACCTGGGAGTTTGAGACCAGCCTGGAGCCTGGACAACATAGAGAGGCCTCATCTCTTTAAAAAAAAAAAAAAAAAAAATGGATATTACTTGCAACAATCCTGCTCCTTAGAGACCTGTGTCACAAACTTGGTGGTTGAGCAGCAGCATTCTGTATGTTCACGTTAGCCTCTCTCTGGGAAGTAGTGGTTGCCCAGTCAAACTGCTAGTTTTTAGGCCCCCCCCCACCCCCGTGAGCAAGAGACTATATGTCTGTTAATTTTATATACTCCCAGAAATTAGCACTATTCTCAAAAATAGGTAGTGTTTTGGGGTCAAGTCAGAATTGAGGAAAAAAATAAGTAGGGAATTAAAATATTGGAAAAGAGCAGCCACAAGTTCAGAAACTGGTTATACGAGGGGAAACCCAAAAAACCCAGAATTATCTTTTGGGGAATACGCCCCTTGTAGTACAGGCTTTCTCCGCTAGGTAAGTGTTCTGGGATCCCATTGGCATCAGTGTGCCAGCTGATGTTGAGAGACATTTGCAGAAGAAATGTCCCAAGTTGTGGCAAACAGGTGTTCCTTCCACCATGACAGTGCACCTGCCCACACTGTGCTGAGTGATCAGCAGTTTTTGACCAAAAACAGCATGATCCTTGTGCCCCACCTTCCTATTCACCTGATCTTGCCCCAAGTGACTTTCTTTTTTTGCTTCCCTGATTTAAAAAGTCCTTAAAGGGAATTGTTTTGCTGATATGGAAGAGGTGAAACAAAAAAAGGCATCAAGATTGACAAGTTCAAAACTGTTCTGAGCAGTGGAAAAAGCATCTTGATAGCTGTATTATAGCAAATAGAAAGTACCTTGAAGGCGACTGAAGTTTAAACATGTAAGAATTAATACACAATTTGTTATAAATTCCATGGTTTGTGGGGTCCTCCTCATATTGGCGCCT
This sequence comes from Carlito syrichta, assembly GCF_000164805.1. Taxonomy (NCBI): domain Eukaryota; kingdom Metazoa; phylum Chordata; class Mammalia; order Primates; family Tarsiidae; genus Carlito; species Carlito syrichta. The sequence continues at coordinate 419,513 of NW_007256321.1, forward strand.
CGGTGAGAGCAAAAATCTATCCTAGGCTCTAGATGTGACTGGAATTGTAATATTTCACTTTCATTTTTTGGTATGCCACTTTATATGTTTCTTTAACATGTTATGATTGACTACTGACCTTAAATTGTAATACAGTTCATTGTTATGTTTACTCCTTTTTAAAGTAAATGTCATTTTTACAGTTGTATTCCACCAAAATGTGTACTTATTTCCCATGTACATTTAATTCAGCCTCACATTTCATTGAAACAGTGATGTGGATCAATGCATGCTGCAGTTTCAGAGGAGTTTTGTTATACTGGTCTGAGCATAGGATACATCTTATGAAATTAGTTTAGTCCTGAAATTAAAGTAAGGATGGCACTTCATAAAAACAAACACCAATTAAAATTTTCGTACAAAAAAGATGGGTATACATTTATTTTTTACTTTTGCATTTTATACAAGATTGAAAAAGAAATCTGGTAACGCTAGAATAACATAACAATTGAGGGTTCAGGACTCGCCTGGGCAACTTGGTGAGACCTCATCTCTACAATAAACCAAAAAATTAGCTGGGTGTGGTAACACGCGCCTGTAGTTACAGCTACTTGGAAGGCTGAGGTGGAAGGATCGCCAGGGCCCAGGAAGTCGAGGCTATGGTAGGCAGCGGTGGCCGGGAGCGGCCACTGCACTCCAGTCTGGGCAGTAGAGTGAGACTCCAACTCAAAAACAAACAAACAAAACAATGAAGGTAGTGACGCACAAGAAGCTTCAATGATGTGGGCTCGTTTAAGGAAATGATGGCTGCGGGTGAGTGATTGTATGGTACAGAGTCAAGGAGTCTTAGTGAGCCAAGGGGATCAGGCTGGCAGAATTTGGAGCTGGGCAGAGTAGACAAAAGTTAACTACCATTGCTAGGAGGGAACATTCCAGGCCCAGTGTGCCCCATCACTGAACAGATTTGAAAGCTATTGCTTGGGACTCATCCAGACAGGCAGGGGGACCAATAGTCGAGGGTCCAGGGTGTAAGTCACTAGGGATAGCTCTGTAGCTCCTACCAGTACCATTCCTCTATTATGTTATGAGTTGCCTTGGACTTGTCTATAGTGGCTGGAAATTCTGCCATTAGCCAGAATGCCTGGACTTGAAGCCTAGCTGTGTAGCATTGGACAAGTTACATAATCTCTCTGAGAAATGTTGTCTTCTCTAAAATGAGGATAACCCAAGTGTCTACAGAGTATTGAGAACTGAAGCTTTAAGCACAGATACTTGCAGATGCTTGTATTGATTTAGTTCTAATGTTGTTTAATGGTCTGAAATTCTCTGGATTGATTAGATTGGGATCCTAGCTGGTTGACCAGAGCCTTACTGTATTTTGACTTAATTCATGTCAACAGTATAGCTAAACCTGTAATACAATAAAAGTAAGTGGAAGAAACATGGTGTTCTGTAATCTAAAGATAAGGAGAGACCGGGCACAGTGATTCAAGCCTGAAATCCCAGCACTTTGGGAGGCAGAGGCACACTTGAGCCCTTGTGTTCGAGGCTGTAGTGCCCTATGATTGTACCACTGCACTCCAGCCTGGGCGACCCTATCGCTAAAAAAAAGGGGTCAGGGGGCAGGTTTAGTTGTTTCTATTGGGAGTATGTTTCAGAGAACCAAATATTTGTACTTAAAGAAAATAGTCTCAAGATCTGCCAAATACCAACATATCAGGAAGGTCCCTCTGGTCCCTACTACAAAGCCATTTCAGTCCGAAGAATTTGTGGCTCACAACTGTGCTGTTTCTGTGCCATGTTCAGAGCACAGGAATCTTTAGAAAGCTGCCTCATGTTTGCTCTGACATGCCGAAAAGGGTCTTGCTACCCACCAGCCACCTACAGATGCATCTCACTCCTCCCCTCCCCTCCTTTCTCTTCCTCTCCTCCACCAGGAGAAATGGCTTTCTGGCTTAGGAAGCACGGCCTACGACCCCTTTAAGGCCAAGATCTTTAGTCTGTTTCTGAGATTCTCTTCCTTCTAGAGCTTAGGCTTTTGGAAATACAGTCATGGGCCGCGTATCTGACAATGGCCCTGTAAGATTATAATACCCTATTTTTATTGTAGCCTTCCTATGTTTGGATATGTTTAGATACACAAATACACAACTGTGTTACAGTTGTCTGCAGTATACAGTAACATGCTGTACAGGTCTATAGCCCAGGAGGCTACACCATATAGCACAGGTGTGTAGTAGGCTGACCATCTAGGTCTGTGTACATTCACTCTCAGATGAAATTGCCTAACGATGCATTCTCAGAAGATATCCTTGTCCTTAAGCAACGCATGACTGTATTTCTATTTTATGCTCTGCTACATCCTTCTCCTGAGCCAGTAAGTACAAGGGGATCACTTGCTCAATAGGAAAAAGGAAAGGGGAACTATAGAAAGCCCTGTGAACCCAATTCAGGAACTAGAAATTCCGAGCTCAGATGGCTCTGCTTTTCCAACTGCTCACTCAGGTCAGGTCTCTATTTCCCAACTATAAACTGGTGTGGACGGCTCCCGCCCAAAAGGGTTCTTGTGAATCAACACAGGATGAACATGAACATTCCTGGCTTACAGCAAGCAGTGGCTTTGTCTCTGCCTTCCCAGCATCCAGCCCAGGACGAGGCACAGAGGAGGCAGGAGGAGTTGGTGTAGACCACTGTTGAATCTAGGCCACTACAGAGTGAGATGCCCAACATTCCTGTTCACGCCGGCCTCCAGCTGCAGCCCGTTGACTCTTGTTTTACTCTGTCAAAACGTGTTCATTTTTCCCCTCTGGGACAGCACTTACTATCTTGGAATGTGGCAAAAGAAAGATTAGCTAATATTTTAAAGCTCTACTGCGGGCTCCACATCGATGGCAGATACCACAGACAACATAGCAAAATGTAAGGCGCACTTACTCCCTTCAGGGAGCTTATAACGTAGTTAGAGAAACACGATGTAACACCTTAAAAGCCAAGAGAATATATGAAAGAAGTCAGTCAAAAACAGACATCTTCGGCCAGGCACAGTGCTCATGCCCATAATCCCAGCACTTTGGGAGGCTAAGGCAGGAGGATTGCTTGAAGCCAGTTCAAAGCCAGCCTAGGCAACAGGGAGACCTCACCTCTGCAAAAAAATTTAAAAATTAGCTAGACGTGGTGGTGTGTGCCTGTAGTCCCAGCTACCCAGGGGGAGGATGGCTTAAGGACAGGAATTGGAGGCTGTGGTGAGCCGTTGATTATGCCGCTACACTCCAGCCTGGGTGACAGAATGAGATCCTGTCTCAAAACAACAGCCAAGCAAAAACAGACCACCTCAAGGAAAACCATGAGTAGGAGCCAAAGGAGTGGAGCGGATGGTGTGTTAATAGAGCACTCGAAGTGAGGGCCAGTGAAGGTTGGGGTATCCCAGAAGCCATCATGGCATGGTAGGGGCTGGAGCTAGTTTATATTACATAGGTAGTTTTCAGCTGCAAAAAGCAGAAAACACCCCCAAGATATCTTATGGGGTAAAAGTATCTTGTTTCACACAACAGCAGTGCTCAGCAGTCTATGGAGGACCAAAATCGTCTCCACATTTCTTATTCTTCCACCCTCAGCATACTGGCTTTTATCCCCAGGCTGGTCTTGTGGGTCCCAGTTGGCCACCACAGTTCCAGGCTCAGCAACTTAGAGCATCATAAGAAAATTTTTCCCCCAAACCCTCCCAGCCAACTTCCTATCATGTCTCTTGGCCAGACTGTCATGTATCTGGGGCCTAAGCCAATCCCTGGCAAACCGGTTTAAGCTAATTAAGATTCACCCCTAGGGTTGGGGCCTTTCGCTGAGCACACAGGTAGGAGAGGGGTGTACATTCCAATAAATCAGGGTTCTGCCAGCAAGTGAGAAAGATTTAGAGAGGCAACCAAGCCGGGTGTGGTGACTCATGCCTGTAATCAATCCCAGCTACTCTGAGTGTCAAAGCAGAAGGACTGCTTGAAGTCAGGGGTTCAAGGCTGCAGTGAGCTATGATCACACCAAAGAACTCCAGCCTGGGAGGTGAAAAGAAAAGAAAGGAAACCAACAGTATCTATTGCATCGGTAGTGTTGGGGTGGGGTGGGAGTGAAAGGATTTGGTGACAAAATAGCATTCTGGGCTCTGAAACAGACTGCCGGGGTTCAAACTCTGCCCTGTCACTTAGTGACCTAAGCAAGTAAGTTCACCCCACGAGGACTTGGTTTCCTCATCTCTGAAATGGAATCATAATAGTTCCTCCCAGATTATAAGTTTCCTGAGGACAGGAGCTTGCCTGCCTTCACTGAGTTACCCCCAGCATCCAGCACAGGGCATTGTGCCTAGCAGGTACCCGATAGATATTTGCTCAATTGATTCACTAGTCATACTGCCGTGAGAACTGAGTTAGTGCAGGGCAAGGATTTAGCACAAGGCATAAAGTATAGTATGTACTCAGAAGAAGCCGCTTTTAGCCACAACCTTTGTAGAGACCCCGGAACCCTCCACATGTGTCGTTCTGCGGCTTCAGCTGTGCTGCCAGGTTTACCAGCAGTCCTTGCTTGTCACAGAAGCTGAGGCGAGTCGGGAAGGCTCTGCTCCTGAGGGGCTGGGACAGGACAGCAAAGGCCCATCTCATTCCCTGCTGGAGAGAGAACGCACTGGTGAGTCCAGTTCCCGGGACTCCACTGTTTGCAACTCTGCCCTGACTGGCTTCTGAGCAGCTCCTCACCTTGCCACTAACTCCTCAGATGCAAGCCCCTGACGCCCCCCTTGGGGCCTCATTCACTTCTAAGGGCATCTGGCCTGGGGTCAGCAGAGGTGGTGGTGGAGAAACTAAGTCCTCGTGAGGTTAACTTCCACCGACAACAGGCTTGTCTTTTTCCTCCTGTCCCTAGGGAAGTCCCGCCCTTTTCCTGCACTGACAGAGATGGGCGGCTCCAGGGGCCGCTCCCTGGAGAGGTTCCTCCACAGCCCAGTCCTCCTCTGCTAGGCCTGCCAGCCGCTGAGCTTCTGGGGATGGAGGGCCAACTTCTTCCTGGGGTTTGGGGGATCTTGTCCTGCCAGCCACACAGGCAGGCCCAGCCCTTCCTGCGCCATCCACATCCTGTGGCAGGAGGCTGTGGCCAGACCTTGGCTGAGTGGCTCCTTTTCAGCCACCTGCGCAGAGTCACCCAGACACAATAGAGTCAGAGCTCCCCCGGAGGTTCCTCCTCAGCCACCGGGTGTCACAACGAAAGCCAGGGCTATGCATCCAAACGCTGGCTTTGCTACTTCCTGGCTGACTGGGGACAAGTTATTTAAGCACGTCGAGCCTCAGACTCCTTATCTCTTCAGCTTGGAATAATAATTCCTGCCTTGTGGTGTTTTAAGGATTCAGTGAAATAGCAGATGGAAAGAGCCAAGCCACACTATGCCTGACACACTAGATGCTTCCCAGGAAGGGGTTTTCTTCTGCCACCTCCATCTCAGGAAACCAAGTGTTTTCACAGTGTACACACCTGGTCCTGGAAAAAAGAATTCCATTCCCTTAAATAAAAATCCTCTTTCTCTGACCGGGTGTGGTGGCTCACACCTATAATCCCAACGCTTTGGGAGGCAGAGGCAAGAGGATTGTCCGAGCCCAGGGGTTCGAGACCAGCCTGGGCAACATGGCAAGACCTCGTCTCTACCATAAATAAATGAAAAAAAAAATAGTCAAGTGTGGTGGCCCACGCCTGTAGTCCCAGCTACTTGGAAGGCCGAGATGGAAGGATCGCCTGAGCCCAGGAGGTCAAAACGGTAGTAGCTGTAAGCATGCCACTGCACTGCAGCGTGGATGACAGATTTCAACTCAAAAAATTAAATAAAATTTTTTTAAAAATCCTCTTTCTCAGGAGGAAAAACTCTTCTGGAGGTCAACAGCCGAGTCCCTTGCCCAGGTCACTCCTAACCCTGATGAGGTCCCAGCCTGCGCGCCCCTCCCTCATATTGCCTGTATCGTCGGGCAAAAAGGAAAGACCTTGCAAAATGGAGTCCAGCTGCTGCCCTCTCAGGCATCTGGTAATACCGCCCTCCCCTCTGTTTCCTCACTGACCAGCCCCATCACCCTTTCTTTTTGCTTCTCCCAGTTGCCCAGAGGCAGGGACATTGGGTGACGGAGGCATGGGGGTGTGAACCAGCTTCTCAGGGAATCATCCTCCTCTTCCCTCAGACTGTGCCACGGTCCCTTCCCTCCCCCCTCCCGCCCCCCGCCTGCTGGTATCCAGCAGGTTCTGCAGCCCAGACTGGGCAATGGAAGGCCTCTTCTTTCCCACTGGGTCTCTCCTCTGACCTAGGCCAGAGGGGCAGTGGCCAGGCAGCACGTTCTGTGGGTCAGTACAGGAGCAACTCCTCCTGGCACTGCTCCTCCACAATGCTGCTAGGGGAAGAAAAGCTTCTGCAGAATTTCCCTGCTTGGCTAGGCCCACGGGCACTCCCACGCCATGGAGTCGCACACTCAGCCCCTGCCAACGTCTTCCACACACCTTGCCCACAGGAGGGACGGGGAGCAGGGTCACAGGAGAGGGCCCTCGAGGGACCTAGAGAATCCCTTTCTGACGAAGGCCATGAAGCTTCCTTCCCACTGAAGACCCCAGGACTTAACCTAGCCATCGCCCTCTTTACCACCATTACCTTGGAGGGAGGCAGGTGCCCTACAGGAATCTGCTCTCCACACCCCACCTGCCAGGCTGGAAGCTTGGAAAAAATCTCTTGACGACAGGACCCCTGGCTCTGGCCTAGTGCTCCTGGAGCCCTAGGACTGACGGGGCCCTCCGAGGTAAGGCTGGCTCTGGAGTGTGAGACACAGGCTTCCAGTGGCCAGACCTACTCATTCATTCAATCCCTTCCTTTCTGGAACCTGCCCTGGCTTGGGACAGTGGGAGGCGAGGCAGGCGGAATCTGTTCCTCCGCGGCCCTGCGGTGAGAGGCGTTGACTAGTGTGGGCAGGTGGAGACAGGCCACCAGGGAGGCCGACGTGAAGCACGCTCTGTCCACGCAGCACAAGCAGGGTGGGCAGTGTGGGGAAGAATGTGGAGATCTAGATGAATTTGGCAGGAAAAAGGAAGGTTTCCCCCGCACTGAAACCCTAGGCTTGGTTTCTCAAAGTTTTTATTCTTTGGGAAAACCTAGGACGCATTGGTTTATGGAAATTTTAGGGCTTCATGGCTCCATAGCCTTTCCAAACATTCCCAAATGATTTTTTAAAAACCATGCAGTGGCACAAGGTTGATATAAGCAATTGTTGCCACTGGGCCCGACTCACCAAAGTCATGTGAGTTGGATAACTTACTTTTTTTTTTTTAGTCAGCATCTCTCTCTGTTGCCCAGGCTGGAGTGCAGTGGCGTGCCGACGGGCTCAGGCGATCCTTCTGCCTCAGCCTTCCAAGAAACTGGAACTACAGGCGTGCTCTACCACGCCCAGCTTAGTTTTTGATTTATTGTAGAGACGAGGTCTTACCAAATTGCCCAGGATGGTCTCGAACCCCTGAGCTCAGGCAATCCTCTCGCCTCCATCTCCCAAAGTGCTGGAATTATAGGCCTGAGCCACTGCGCCCGGCCAGGTAAATTACTTTTGAGGCTATAAGTACTGTATAAGTCCGTTCACAAAAACACAGTAAAGCAAGAGACTTCATTAAGTTGTAAGCACACTGACCTGGCTGATTCACACTGCTGCAAATCCCTGGGAGCCAAGATTCAAAGGCAGAAATGTCCGTGGTGACAGCACCGCCACTGCCTTTGACCGAATTACAGATACGACACACTCAAGGCTTGCTTGGCAGCCAAGGGCACCACACAGCCTGTGAGTAGGAAAAGCTGAGTTCCATTTTTGACTGCCTTTAATTTCCTCTGCGGCATTGCTGAGTCACTTAATCTCTTGGGGTTGCGGTTTTCTCACCTGTAGAAGGTGGGTAAAGCTGATGGGCCTGGAGTTCCTTTCAGTTCTGGGATTCACGGAGAGTATTCTAGAGTATTCTATGTAAGGGCAGCTAGAGCACAGAAGCTCTTTAGAAATGTTCATTCGTTCACTCAGCAAAGTTTTGTTTTGTTTTGGGTTTTTTTGGTGTGTGTGTTTTGAGTTGGAGTCTCACTGTCACCCAGACTGGAGTGTAGTGGCACGCTCACGGCCACCACAGCCTCAACCTGCTGGGCTCTTCTGCCTCAACCTTCCAAGTAGCTGGGACTATAGGCGTGCACCACCATGCCTGGCTAATTTTTTAATTTTTTGTAGAGATGAGGTCTCACCAAGTTGCCCAGGCTGGTCTCAAAACCCTGGGTTGGGCAATCCTCTCGTCTCCACCTCCCAGAGTGCTGGGATTACAGGCATGAGCCACCATGCCAAACAAGCAAAGTTTACTTGAGTGCCTGCTATGCACCAAGCAAGGTTTCTTCCTATAGCTGGCAAATCCACCCTTTCTACAACTTGTAAGGAAGATTGCAGATACTCTCAGCAAATCAAGAAGCCATACAACATGATAGAGTCAAGGAACTGGTCTCAGTTTGGACAGGTGATCAGTTTCAGAAGTCCACGAAGACAAGAAGAATCAAAGAATCAACAGTTGCTAATGATCACGCTCAGGAACTGAAAATGATTAGGAAAAGTGGCAGAGATGCTGTGGTGACCATTGGCTGGTTTTTGGCCTCCAGCACCCATTTTCCTTTCCTTTAGAAGCAGCACCCTAATTCTCCTTCCTACACCGTGTGATAATGGAAGCACTGTCTCCAGCGTGCCCTTCCTGAGAAGATGGGGGTGTGCCTGAGCCAGCCAATTAGACTCTTTCCCTGCAGGGATGCACTAGGTGGGTAGTGTGATGGGAGGACCTTCTGTCCTAGGGCAGGAGATTGTGAAGACTGTGGAGTCAGTCCTGATGCTTAGAGACCCTGGCTTCCGTCCTGGGCTTGATTCTCCAGACTGGTGCTTAGAGAACGTGACTGATGCAGAGACAGGGGAGGTGGTTTGTTTTATTCTCAGTTCCTTTCATGAAATGACTATTATCTCTCTCTGCTAGATACCACAGCAAAAATCTGGAAAACGTGATTTTTCTTGATTTATGACATTGTTGATGGTTTCTTCAGGAACATCTGCCTGCTTCTCACAAACTGGCAAGGACTTAGAGATGTAACATTTCTTAAAGAGTCATTGTAATGATTATCTGAATAAGGTATTGTTTCACATTTAGTAGGATAAACTCTGTCTAATGCCTTAGCTCCTTCACATCCTCTTGTTCATGTCTTTAGTTAAGACATGACATTTCCGAGAATCTGGAGGACGTGAGGGAAGAAAAAGTATTTTCCACATCCTCACATTAAAATGGAATTTGTAGGGGGAAATATTCAAATATACAAGTTTTAAGTACTATTCACAGCTCCTGAGTCTCTATATTAGTTTTAGAAGTACACACATTTATTAGGTGGTTTGTTTTGTTTTGTTTTGTTTTGAGTCGGAGTCTCACTCTGTTGCCCAGGCTGGAGTGCAGTGACACGCTCACGGCCACCACAGCCTCAACCTGCTGGGCTCAGGTCATCCTTCCACCTCACCCTTCCAAATAACTGGAACTACAGGTACACACCACCATGCTCGGGTAATTTTTTTATTTATTGTAGAGATGAGATCTCACCAAGTTGCCTGCCCAGGCTGTTCTCGAACCCGTGGACTCAGGCAATCTTCTTACCTCGGCCTCCCAAAGTGCTGGGATTATAGGTGTAAGCCACCATGCTAGGTCTATTAGTTTTTAATTTTTTATATTTAAATATAAAAATAGTACATATTCACTGAAAATTTGAAACAAGGCAAAAGTGTAAATGTCCAAAAGTTAAGGCCAGGTACAGTGGCTTATGCTTGCAATGTCAGCACTTTGGGAGGTTGAGGCGGGAGGATTGCTGGAGCCCAGGAGTTTGAGACCAGTCTGGGCCACACAGTGAAGCCCCCATCTCTACAAAAAAATTTTTTAAATAGCTATGGATGATGATGAACGCCTGTTGTCTCAGCTGCTCAGGTGGCTGAGGTGGGAAGATTGCTTAAGCATAGGAGTTTGAGGTTATAATGAGCTATGACTGTGCCACTCCAGCCCGGCACCAGAGTGAGACCCTAACTCTAAAAAAAAAAAAAAAATCCAAAAGTGAAAGCCCCTCTCACCATTTCCACTCCCAGGAATAACCATATTAACAGTTTGTTGATAAACATAGAGACATATAAAAATATCTTTTTTATAACAAAAAAATGAGATTATGCCATCATATTGTTCAGTTATCATGCTGATTCTTTCTCATACATATAGACTGATCATTCTTTTTAAGACTGCAGATACTTTATTGCATGGGGGGTACCACCTTGTATTGATCAGTCTCCTTTAATGGACATTTTGGTGTCTTCCAATTCTGTGCAGTTACAAACAGTGCTACGATGAATATTTTTTTTTTTTTTTCTGAGTTGGAGTCTCACTCTGTCACCCAGGCTGGAGTGCGGTTGCACGTTCATGGCCACCACAGCCTCGACCTGCTGGGCTCAGGCGATCCTTCCGCCTCAGCCTTCCAAGTAGCTGGGACTACAGGCATGCGCCACCATGTCCGGCTAATTTTTTGATGTATTGTAGAGACGAGGTCTTGCCAAGTTGCCGGCTGGTCTCGAATCTGTGGGCTCAGGCAATTCTTTCACCTCGGCCTCCCAAAATGCTGGGACTATAGGCGTGAGCCACCTCGCCCGGCCACAGTTATTTCTTAACATGGATTCCTAGAAGTGCATTTGCTGGATCAGGTGGATACGCATATTGAAATTTTGATCAAAAATGTAAAATTGCCCTCCAAGTAGATGGTACCGATTCACCTTGCCTTATTTTTACCCATATGATGGAGGGGAATGTTATATCTCTTTTGTTTTAGTTTGCATTTCCTGAATCCTAAGTTTACCCACAGAAAAAAGAGAAACACAGAGATCCTCTCCAAAAGGATGTAATAACCTAGTTAAAGGGAACATATTTCCATTGATTTTTTATGTTTAATGCCATAATACCCAACACTGCACAGTTCAGTCAAAATGTCTTTGCATGCAGCTTGACACCTATGCACAGAAGGTGACTGGGGTCGTGGTTTTGGAAGATTAACCTGCCATCAGTTGATGGATGGATAAGAATGACCAACAAACGACACAGACGTGCCAGCAGAGAAGAAAATGAGTGTTTACTGAGCTGAGGATGAGCAGTCTCTGTGCCAGGAGCTGTAGTTATTTAATTCCTGCAGCCCTGTGTGGCAGGTGAAAGCATCCCCATTTTATGGATGAGGAAATTGAGGCTCAGTTAGTTAAAAACATGCCGGAGTTCACTCAACTGATGAGCAGTGGAGCTGAGATGTGAATTTAAGACCAAAGACTGAGCCTGGGTGGCTTTTACCCAGACACCACATCGCTTCACTATGGGAGACAATTTAGGAAAGAGTTTTCAAAAACAACGTGAAGAGCTTAGCTCCACCTTGGGTGGAAGGGGCTGGGGGCTGGGAATAGTCAAGGCTCCCAGGTTTCCACCTGGCTGTCGACAGCAGCGGGCCCCAGCAGCGGGAGCTGGTTGGTCGGAGGTGGCATCTGCAGGGGGGCAGGCACGAGACGGGGTCTGGGGGGAGCATTTGACGGAGGATGGTCAAAGCCACCGAGAAGAGGTGTTTCAACGGAAGTGGTGGGTGAGTGTGGGAGATGTGTAGGGGCCAAGCCTGGGGCTTGGGTACCCCGCAGTCGGATCCTGGGAGGGAAAAGGAGCCAGTGAAGGGGACCCGGAGGCTAGGGCAGGAGGGCACTGTGGAAGGCTGGGCTCCACCGGGCGCTCTGCAGGGGCAGGTGGGCACCAAGGAGCTCAAGCCACCTTAGCGGCAGATGCCTCTGCTTCCGACCAGGGGCTGTGAGCTGAAGGGACCCGCTTGAGTAACTGGCTTCTGGTCCCTTCCCACCCAGGAAGCCAGCACCCACCCTGCCGGGCGCCCCGCGTGCCACTCTCCGCCCTTCACAGCGAAACCCGCTGAGACCAGTACCTGCCAGGTCTGAAGCCGCGGCTCGGAGATCTGGGGGGGCGGGGAGGGGGCGAGCCAGGGAGGTCTGGCTTCTCGGGGGCGATGCCAGGGTGGACTGCAGGGAGGCTCACCCCGAGCCGGGGAGGCAGCCTTTCCTGCCCCTCCCCCGCCCCCTCAGCCAAGAAAGGCAGAGGAAAACGTGTTTTTATAAATAGCTCCAGCCCCAGCTGATTTGTAAATTCAGTGGGTTTTTTGTGTCAATGACATCACCCTCCTCCCCATGGCAACCCCCGACGATATGAAAATTGCCAAGCAACGTCGGAGCCGCTCGGCGCCCCCAGCGAGCAGGTCGCTGCTCGAGGCTTTAACGGAGAAATCCCG
>NW_007256321.1:431957-441054 GCF_000164805.1 Carlito syrichta
GCCCGCCGCCATCCAGGTGACTAAGCCGGCCCACTGGCACTGAGTCACCGCCCGCCCCGAGCTTTTCTGGCTTCTCCTTCGCATCCGATTATTTCGGGAGCTGGAAACTTGAGCTGCACCTGAGTCCCGCCCCTTCTTGCTCTCCCCTCCCTACCTCGGGCTCCAGGAAGATGGGAGTTGCTGTGAGTCTGCCGTCGCCCCCTAAGGATATGGAAGACGCTGCGGGGGCCAGCGGTGCCCGGGGGACGCCGGCAGCCCGCAGAGTGCCATCGCAGATATGGTGGTAGGCTACCCTGTGCCCTCCGGAGGTGTCAGGAGAGAAGGGGAGGCTTGTCCCAGCCGACTGGAGTCCTCCCGGGCTGGCTTTGAACTCACCTCCCGTGGGGATGTTTCTGTAAAGGAGTGGCTTCTAGGGTCGGAGTGGCATTGGGAGAGCGAGGCTGGATTGGCTTAGGCTGACCTGGCAGGTAGGTGGCTCTGCGCTGGGCGTGGACCCACGTGTGTGTGAGTGTGAGCGTGTGTAAGCCCGTGTGTGTGCCGTGTCCCTGCTGAGGAGAGCAGCTCGCAACAGCAGAGAGCTGGGTGGGGACTTGACAGCAGTTCGTTCTAATTGACGCTGGGTGGGCCCAGGCCCTGAGATGGGCACCGGGGAGAGGGGACGCTGGGCACGTGGTCTGAGCAGGGTGAGGAGCTGCTGCCAGCTCCGGCAGGCCCAAGCCTTCTCTGGGTCCACAGGACAGAGATGCAGCAAGATGCCAAGGTAGGGAGTAATGGGGTGGGGTGGGGGGGCTGGCCAAGCAGGCGAGCCAACCACCAGGAAGTCGGACAGCACATCAGCTGCCCCCTCTTTCTGGGCAGGTCTGGCTACCGAGGAAACAGCTTCCAAAAATCCTGGCACTGTCTTATGCAGGGCCAGTCAGCACACATGTGCCTCCTCTGCTGAGCTCACAGGGGAATGTTTGCTGAGAAAGGTGCTGGCCCAGACATGGCTGCCCTGTGGTCAGGACCCAGCAGTAGCCACCCTCGAGCCCCCGGCCCACATCAGGCATGCCCTGGTGTGTGTCAGGCAGAGGGGAGATGTCCCCAGCCTCCCCCACACAGCTGGCAGCCTCGCGGGCACACCGGTGAATAAGCTGCCGGAGGCTCTGTGCCCACAGAGGCAGGACGACACCAACCAGGAATCTTTGGGAGAAGAAGCTGGGTGAGAAAAGCACTGAGCCTTTCTTCTTCTTTTTCTTTTTTTTTTTTCCTTTTTGCCTGAAGGGAGCGCTGCTTCCTGGGTTAGAGACAAGCACCAGCCTGCAGTGGGAGAGCTTGAGGCCCAGCTGCCCAGAAGGAGCGGCCAAGGTAAGGTCCCCACTGCTGTTGTGCCCTCTGGCTTCCCAGATGAGGGACGGGGGTGCCCAGGTGTCGACGCTGCCCCCACCTGGGACAGGGAGGCTAATTCCAGGTTCCGTCACTGCTGTGGGTTCCTGGGCTAAGGAGCCCACTCCCTACCTGACCTCCCACCCCCTTTCCAGATTGATTTTGAAACAGTCCAATCCAAGCTGGCCTCTGGCTCCCTAGATAGAGCAAGAGATGCAGGTTTCTATTGTTCCTACATTTACTTCCTGCTGCTACTGGGCCAAGCCAGTGCCACCAGGTCACCCCTACATGAGGCCACTCTCACCTTACTGCCTCTGGGACATTCCCCATATGTATTCATCCCACAAATATTTATAGAGCATTGCTGGGTCCTCGGCTCCAAGTCACACCCTTTTGCTGAGTTTGACCTGGCACCGATTCTGACTCTGAAACTCAGCGTCAGACCAGGTTGAGGGGGCTGCCAGCTGATCACGGTCGCTCCTCACAGGCCTCAGCCTCCCCGCCTCTGCTTCAGGGTTAATGACCTGGTCAGCTCCAGGGACATCAGGCCCGGTGAGCTTGGGTTTAAAAAGTGCTGCACCCCACCAAGAAGCAGGTCTAATGCAGCACATCACCCAATTATTCTTTCTCTGGCATCATGTGCCATGGCCAGAGGTTTCTACATTTCTGTTTTGTTTTTTTTAATTGGAGTCTCACTCTGCAGCCCAGGCTGGAGTGCAGTGGCACGCTCATGGTCACTACAGCCTCCATCTGCTGAGCTCAGACGATCCTTCTGCTTCAGCCTTCCAAGTAGCTGGAACTACAGGCGTGTGCCACCACACCCGGCTAATTTTTTGATTTGTGGTAGAGACAAGGTCTTGCCAAGTTGCCCAGGCTAGTCTCGAACTCATGAGTTCAGGAAATCCTCTCACCTTGGCCTCCCAAAGTGCTGGGATCACAGGCATGAGCCACCGCACCTGGTGGTTTCTGCATTTCTGTTTGGGGGTCTTTCCTTAAGCTGGATCTGGTGGGAACCAGAATCCAGGAGTAGAGGATAAGCTCAAGTCTGTGTGGCTCCCTGGCCTGGTGGGCCTGGGACTCAGCCTTGTGGGAGCTCATATAGCTGGGATTGAGACCTTTGAGCCAAGCAAGGACTCCCCATCCATAAGCAGACTCCCCTGGCAGTGATCCTGGTACCAGGTTCAGGAATGGCATCTGGGAGCCTAGTGACAAGGGTTCCTTGTCAGGAGAGGGTTGACGCAGAAGAAAGCCTTCTGGAAGCACCTGATTTGGGTGGAAGCTCCATGAGCCTGAGAGTGCCACTGGTGGGACACCCAAGGACCACATAGCCCTTTCCGTGCCCCAAGGGCAGACTGACTCTTTGTGAGCTCTCTGATCTCTCCTGGACTTGCTAGGCACAGGGAGGAAACAGTGGATGGGGTCTCTATCCAGAGCAAAGCCCACTCTGCACACAACTCCTAAGGCTGACCAAGAATGCCCCCATCCTGGGAGACACGTGGGATCAGAGCCAGGAAGAGCCCATAGGTGTCTCTCATGCCTGGTTCCAGGGTGGGGCAGATGATCCAGCTGTGGGAGTATTTCCTGCTTCCTCTTAAAGGGTGACTCTGAGCCTCAGAGTCCTCCGTGTATGTAGAGCTGAGCAGGGGCTGTTGCCCCCCGGGGGTCAGATGGCAGAGACTGTTGAGCGCCAGCAAACTGCAGGCCAACAGGGTGGCAGCCAGCTAGCTGGGCCAGCAAAAATAGAGGCTATGGCAGAGGGGGCAGGAGAGGAAAAGTCTGCATGGGGTTTTAGGAGGGCTGCAGGAGGATTCTGGCTTTCTTACACCTGTCCACCTCTGTGGGAGGGCCCCTCTGCACAAGGTAATGGGCAGGGCTGGCCAGGGAAGAGGCTGAGACGTTGAGAGACTGCATTCCTTACCTGGATAGCCCTGAGACGTCCCTAGCGCACTGGGTCCTGGGTGCAGAAGGCAGGAAGGACTCATGGAAGGCTGTCCTGTAGCCCGAAGCAGAGTCTACCTGTAGGATGCTTCTTGCCAAGAGTGGGAAAACTGGAGATTTAGGAGCAGTCCCTAAAACTTGGGAACCAGGAAGGATGCCAGTAAACCTCATAAGCAGGCATTTTGCAACCCTCCCTCAGGCGTTTCAAGAAGAGAGCTCATTTCTGTGAGTCCACTTGGTAGAAGGAAGGGGGCTAGCCAGCAGGTTGGGGTACAGCCCAGAAACAGAAACTGCTGAGGCAGAGAGGGCTGTCAGCTTCTGAAGCCTGATGCAGGGAACTGCCTTCCCAGGAGACCCAACTACCCATCAGGGCTCTGCCCTCGGGCCCACAGGCTAAGGACAGAAGTGTGACAAGTGAGATAAAGGCAATCTTATCTCTTCCTGGCAAGATGTGAGATCCAGGCAGCTCCTTGTTCTGATGCACTAGTGCCCAGAAGAGCAGGTGAGGGACAGTGTTGATAAATCAACAGGACAGAGAACTCTTGCCCTGGGGAAGCTTATAGCCCTGCAACAGAGACATGAAGAAACTAACCCCACCAGAAACAAACTGGGCCACAGAGCCATAACTGGGTGGCTTCGTCCTTTTGCCCACTCTGGGCCCCAGCTCAGAGAATTTGTAAATTTACACCAATACTGGGCGATGGTCCTCACCATAGAACTTTATAAAGATGGACCAAAAAAATATCAGTCAAAGACTGGGCACAGTGGCTCACATCTGTAATCCCAGCACTTTGGTAGGGAGGTGAGAGGATTGCTGGAGTCCAGGAGTTGAAGACCAGCCTGGGCAACCTAGTGAGACTTCATATCTATAAAAAGGAAAAAAATATTAGCTGAGAGTGGTGGTGCATGCCTATAGTTCCAGCTACTGAGGAGACTGAGGCAGAAGGATCACCTGAGCCCAGGAGGTTGAGGCTGCAGTGAGCCATCATTGTGCCACTGCACTCCAGCCTGAGTGACAGGGTGAGATCCTGACTCAAAAAAAAGAAAACATACCAAATCAGTCGAGAGTGAAAAACAAAGGAAGAAGCAGCTTCAGTTATGTGCAGAAGGGGCATGCTCAGGGAGATAGATAAGTGCAAGAAGAAACAGGATGGTGACTGGTTCACAGTGCAGAGTCAGTCAGCCAGGTGAGTGTCAGACCCTGAGCTGTTTCCCCCTGGTGACTTGGGTAAGTTACTTCATGTCTCTAGATCTCAATTTCCTCTCCTGTCCAACAGAGGTAATTATAGTACTTATGAGATAGAGTTGTTGAGAGAATTAAATAAGATAATGAGTGAATGTTCTGAGCAGCTGGGCTGGCACATAAGTGTTCAGCAAAAGATAACTGTTATCATTGTGATGGTTATTAGTGTTGGAGGAACAAAGTACCAGGAGGGAGAGACCACACCTTATTCAGGGGAATCAGGAAAGGTTTCCTAGAAGAGGTGACTTTGGAGGAATTGTCCTCTGAAGGGAAACTAAAGCTCTCAGAATGCCCTAAAGCTGGGAAGAAATGCAATACCAAATCTATTTTTTCCCAAATAGCAAAGTTTTTGTCTACTGAGGTTCTCTAAGGAATTACTTGAGACAATTAAAAGTCCTTTCGCTTTCTAGGGTCTAGAGTTTGAGGTCTTGAAGACTTGAAGTGGGCTGCACCTAGTGAAGGGATCAAGGCCAGGTGTGGCCCTAGTCTCCCTCCTCTTTGGGCCTGGAACTTTGGTCACATAGGGCCAGGTGTGGCCCTAATTCTATGAGGAACTGTGCCCTAATGAGCTCCATCTAAAGCACAAACTTGGAGGGGCTACAGGAAGAGATGCCAGACTGGGGACCACCATGGGCTCCTTGACCCCTCTGGCAAGTGACTTGAAATGCCTAGTCATTGTAAGGCTCAGTCTCAGAGACTCTTTGTTTTTCCTACGAAAGGGATTTGTCTGTGAATTTAGAAAAGGCAATCCCAAATTCTGTTCACCTGAGAAAAACATGACAGGCTCTCATGTGCTGAGGAATTTACACGTGAGAAATCGGGCTCTCACAACTACACAAGAGGACGAATTCACCTCCGCCCCAGCAAAGGACACCCATGCTGGCCAGCATTTTCTATAAAACCTCATTATGACAAATGCAGAGACCCAAGTATTTACAGGATACTTCATGACCTTTGAACATCTGTGGGTTCTCTGTGGCAACCTGTTACCCCAAAGCACAGCCTCAGTCAGCAAATGCCAGCATCTCTTTGCCCAGGCGACTATCTGCTTGTAGTTGCCCACAGCCTCCTTGCATTCGCCTCCTCCCCTCCTCAGGGCCTCTGGCTAAGAGGGTGGAAGCCAGGCTATGTCGTTCATATACACTTAGGCCAGCCAGGACCTGTCAAGGGGTCCTCTGGCTGCCTAGGGAAGCAGGTACAGAAAACTCAGGTCAGCTGGTACGCTGTTCTGGTCTCTGATCCCAGTGCAGTGGGACCTGCCCACTCACCCCGGGGCAGATAGCAGCACGCCAGTCAAGGCCTCCTGTTGCCTGCCTGTAGGTGACCAGGGCTCCCAGAGGCTACAACCGCTGCAGAGTTAAAACCAGGAAGACTGGTTCAGCTTCCTGGCCTGGAGCGTCTCCAGCCTCCATTTTATTTCTTTTAGCCTCAGATGAGGTTCCATATGGAATTATGCAAGAAGGCATGGAGGGTGGAGGGAGCTAGGGGACCAGTTATGCCACAGTCTCCCTGCATGGTCAGAGCACAGTCCCAGGTGGCTGGGAGAGCTCAGAGGAAGAGGAGGCTGCCCTGGGGAAAGCCGGCCACCTCAGATTGCTATAGCGTATTCAAGCCAAAGAGAGTCTCCCAAGGATGTTTCATCCAACTCCATAGTTTTATGGAGGCTCAAAGAAGGAAAGTGGATCCTGAGATCCCACAGAGCCAGTTTCCAGTCCTGGGGTCCCCGACTTCCTGCCCAGGACTCTTGCTACTCAGCCTGCCTTTCCATCAGCAGCGACCCCAAAACAGTCTGTGCAGGAGCAGGTGGGAACCTCGGGGAAAACTGATGGCTTGAGAGAGGCTGCCTGTCCTAACACACCAGGAGGCTGGACAGCCCCCTCGCTCCTGTGTGGCCCTGCCATCCCACCTGCATCCTGCTCGGCACAGAACCTCAGCCCAGCCCACGTTGGCGAGTCAAGTGCTCCCCGAGGGTAAACTTTGCCCACGACACCCAGGCCACTCCTGGGGGCCAGGCCACCCCAACAAACAGATTATTCTAACTTGTGAATGGATTGACTCGAGTTCCATTTGTCCCGGGTAGTATCTTACATTGTGACTATAAGGCTCTTCATGTCTTAAGCTAAAGAAGGGAACCATGGTGAGAATGTCTAGAAATGAAAGACAGTTTCCGGGGCAGAAGGTGGGGGGGGGTACTCAAGGGAAACCCTTTACTTTGGGTGGTCTTTTCATCAGAATAGACTTTTGACCTCAGGCAGGCAATTACATGTTCAATGACCTTTGTCAGAGGTCAGTTACCAGGAGGAGGAGGCCTGTCACCTGTCACCAGGCCCAAGGTCAGTTCCCAGGAGGAGGAGGCCTGTCACCTGTCACCAGGCCCAAGCTGGACAAGAAGACTTTAATATTCCACTAGAGTGGATCTTGCTAGAAGAGGATGTGTCTGCGATCCAGAATGTTAGGGAGAGGTGGAGGTCTCAGACCTGGAGAGGGATGGAGCCAGGCCCAGGGCCGAGTGCAAGGCCAGGAGTGAGCAGGCATTTGGGGATCCTGAGAGAAGAGGATGGTCAGGACTGGAGGAGGAGCCGCCTCCCCGTGGTTCTAGCATCCTAGCAAGTGTGGCAGTGGTGTGACCAGGACCCTGCTATGTTCATTTGAATGTCCCAACCACCTCAACTGCCACAGTTAAGGGATTCTGTGAGGCATGTGCTGGAGACCTGGGGAAGGGAGGACCCCAAAGAGGCGTGGCAGCATAGCAGAGCCTGGCCACGTGGCAGTCAGACAGGTCATGCCTTCGAACACTGACCCAGGCCAGATGCAAAGGACCATGAGCTCTAGGGCTATCAGTGTTCCCAGGAGACCACACAGCCCAGAGCCTGTGACCTTTGTGCCTTTAGAGCTAAAGTGTTCTGCCCAAAGAGTTGGAGATAGGACAGCTAACATCCTGCTTCCTCAGACTCTTTCCTTGCCTTCCTCACCTAGTCAAGCACAGACCTTCCGCTCCCTCCACACTTACCAGTCCTTCTTGAAAGTCAGGTGCACAGTCATAGCCCTGCCCCAGCTTCAGACCATGGCAGCCATTAGAGGCTCAGAACAGAG
The DNA here is from genome assembly GCF_000164805.1 of Carlito syrichta. Taxonomy (NCBI): domain Eukaryota; kingdom Metazoa; phylum Chordata; class Mammalia; order Primates; family Tarsiidae; genus Carlito; species Carlito syrichta. The sequence continues at coordinate 439,597 of NW_007256321.1, forward strand.
AAGAAAAGACAATAAAGGATTTCCATTCAAGGAGCATCCAGCTGTTAGTTCTGCCAGCACAAATGCCAGCCAGAGAGCTAAACTGCCAGTGGAAGATATTTGGATGGAACTTTGGAGGCCATTAAGAGCAGGGGCTGCAAAGCTATTGTAGTGAGAAGATATTAAATGAATTTATCATGTCTCTAAAATGAGTGTCCTTAGCACCAAGGTGGCTCTTTCTGTTCCCCAGTCCTTCCCAGGGTAACTCAGTGCACAGACCCAGGTACCTGGGAAGGGTGCCACAGCCTGCACTCAAGAGGCTCATCCCAAATCACCAGGTCCCTTTGGGACTACCTGGCAAGTTTACCCAATGGTAATCCTATTCTCATTGGCATAGGAAGTCTAGTGCAGATGCAGACCTCGAGGAAAAAGCAGACGTTGAGAGGTTCGAGGTTCTGGGTGTGGTGGTTTCCCTCTGCTGAGGCCTAGGGTATCAGCAGGACACATCTGTCTGGCAGCCGGTCAGGGCACTCATGGACTTTCCCCAAACACCTAACTGGATCCCAGACAGTGCTATGGGAGTGGGGGGCGGGGGAGGCGCTGGGGTCCTCTTTCTGGGATCTGGAGTGGATAGACCTGTTGGGTTGATTTAGTGGCAGGTTGTAGCCTTGTCTTCTGGAAGAATCCTGAAATGCTGCTCTGTGGCACGCCAAACCAGGTTCTATTGCTTCTTGCTGCAGGTGTGAGCATGCATGGGGTGGGGGAGGGGAGCTTTCTCCTTGGTCCCTTCAGCAACTGTGAGAGCTGAGGGTTAAGAACCTCTCACCCTGTTTGGGGGTGCTGCTCCTCAAGACCCTGCGCCCCAGTTCTCTAGACCTCATCTTTTCACCACCTTCCCAAGGGAGAGGGGCACTCTTTCCTCCATTATATGAAGGGAGATCCCCCCAAAAACCCAGAATTTATTTATTAAAAATTGTGTATTTACTCTTATATGTTTAAACTTCAGTCACCTTCAAAGTATCTCTGTTGGATACAATACACCTATCGAGATGCTCTTTTCACTGCTCAAAACAGTTTTTGAACTCATCATTTGTGATGGCTTTTAGTGCTTCTGCCGTTTTTAATTTCATCTCTTTCACATCAGCAAAATGTTTCCCTTTGAGGATTTTTTTTTTTTACTCGGAGAAACAAAAAATAGTCACTCGGGGTGAGATCAGGTGAATAGGGAGGGTGGGGCAACAGGGGTCATGCCCTTTTTGGTCAAAAACTGCTGAACACTCAGCATGGTATGAACAGGTGGGTTTTTTTCTTTTTTCTTTTTTTGAGTCAGAGTCTTTGTCATCCAAGCTGGAGTGCAGTGGCACACTCATGGCCACCGCAGCTTCGACCTGCTGGGCTCAGACGATCCTTCTGCCTCAGCCTTCCAAGTAACTGGAACTACAGGTGTGTGCCACCATGCCCAGCTAATTTTTCTTGATT
>NW_007256321.1:441074-475646 GCF_000164805.1 Carlito syrichta
TTTCTTGATTTATTGTAGAGATGAGGTCTCGCCAAGTTGCCCAGGCTGGTCTTGAATCCGTGGGCTCGGGCAATCCTCTCACCTCGGCCTCCCAAAGTGCTGGGATTATAGGCGTGAGCCACCGCACCCAGCCACAACAGGTGTGCTCTTAAATCACCCATCATGAAATGGGCAAATGCATTGAAAGAATCTAAAAAAAAGAAAAAAAAATTCACTGAAGTCAAATGCAGCCTCTCACAACAACGCTAGCTGGTACACTGATGTTGATGGATTCCTAGAACACATACCTAGTGAGGGAAGCCTGTGCTATAAGGGGCCCACCCTCCAAAATATAATTCCAGTTTTTCTTGTGTCTCCCCTCTTACACATCAAGAAACAGGCTAAAGCTTGGTGCAGTAGCTCATGCCTGTAATCAGCACTTTGACATGTTGAGGCCGAAAGATTGCTGGAGCCCAGAAGCTCAAGATCAGCAGAGGCAACATAGTGAGATATCATATCTACAAAAAATAAAAAAATTAGCCAGGCATGGTGGTATGTCCCAGCTACTTGGAAGGCTGAGGTGGGAGAATGGCTTGAATCCAGGAGTTTGAGGCTGGGAGACAGAGTGAGACAAGAGAGAAAGAAAAAAGAAAAGAAACAAAAGAGGGAGGAGGAGGGAAAGAGAGGAATGAAGGAAGGAAAGGAAAAAAAGAAAGGGAAGGAAGGGAAGAGAAAGAAAAAGAGAGTTAGTCTAGAGACATGCTGAAAGTCTAGAGAGGCAAAAGGGCTCCAATTTGCAAAATTCCTTGACCTCTGCAGCTAGACTCCTGTCTGAGGACATCTGTCCAGCAATCAGTCAGGGGATCCCATATACCTAACTGGGCCCCAGACAGTGCTACGTCCTGGGTAGGGGTCCTCTTTCTGGGATCTGGAGGGGATAGACCTGTTGGGTTGATTTAGTAGCAAGTTGTAGCCTTGTCTTCTAGAAGAATCCTGGGATGCTGCTCCGTGGCACACCAAACCAGGACACCAAGGGTCTGGCATTGTCAGCTCCCACACCTCACACTTCCAGACCCTCAGGGGTTTGCACTTGCCTCGTGGATGCATCAGCAAAGAGAGATGAGTGGTCCCATCAGGGTGAAGAGCAGGAGGAAATAGGTGTCGGGGAGCCTGGCAGAGAGGAAGAGGAAGGTATCTTCTCCAAAGAGTGTCTCTCTCCTAGCCTGGGCTCCACAGGGCTCCTCCCACAAAGTATCCAGCAAACGTACCAGCCACCACCTCCCCAACAGTCCCTACATGTGGGCTGCTGTGCTTGGGCCTATTCTGGGTCTGTCAAGGGCAGATGCTTGATGCAGGGGCTTCGGGCAGGGTGCCAGCTCACAGCCAGGGAAATCCAGCACCTGGTTCCCAGCAGGATGCTCAGTGGGGGACCTGGGGACCCCTCTGCCCTCCGTATTCAGTGCCATGTGGGGTCTTCATGTCCTACTCACTTCTCCTAGGTGGAGAATTTTTCTTCTTTTCTTTTCTTTTTTTCTTTTTTGAGTGAGGGTCTCACTCTATCACCCAGACTGGAACGCAGTGGCATGATCACAGCTTACTGCAGCCTCGACCTCCTAGGCTCAAGCAATCCTTCCATCTCAGCCTCCCAAGTAGCCGGGACCACAGGCATACACCACCATGCCCGGCTAATTTTATTTTATTTTATTTTATTTTATTATTTTACTTTATTTTATTTTTTTGAGTTGGAATCTCACTCTGTCACCCAGACTGGAGTTCAGTGGCCGCTCCTAGCCACCGCAGCCTCGACCTGCTGGGCTCCAGCAATCCTTCTGCCTCAGCCTTCCAAGTAACTGGAATTATAGGCATGCGCTACCACACCCGGCTAGTTTTTTTGATTTATTGTAGAGATGAGGTCTCGCCTGCCCAGCCGGGTCTCGAACCGGCAGGCTCAGGCAATCCACTCACCTCAGCCTCCCAAAGGCGCGGGATTACAGGCTGAGCCACTGAGCCAGGCTTATTTTATTTTTATTTATTTCTTTATTTATTGTACAGATGAGGTCCCACTATATTGCCCAAGCTCATCTCAAACTCCTGGGCTCAAGCAATCCTCTCACTTCAACCACCCAAAGTGCTGGGATTACAGGCATGAGCCACCACACCTGACCAAAATTTTTTTTTTTTACATAATCACCTTATATTAAGGTCTGAGTTGGCCTCTTCCCCTAACTGTTCACACAGTCTTGGAACAAGAAGACAGCATAGTTAAGATTACAGGCTTTGGGGTCTGATACATTTGGGTTCAAATTCTGACTCTTCTACTCAGTAGCTGGCTTAGTCTGTTCAGGCTGCTTTAACAAAATATGATAGACTGGGTGGCTTTATAATCCATAAAAATTTACTTCTCACAGTTCTGGAAGCAGAGAAGTTCAAGATCAAGGCAGACCCGGTGTCTGGTGAGGATTCGCTTCCTGGTTCATAAATGACTGTCTTTTCGCTATAACCTCACAAGATAGAAAGGGCCAGGGATCATTCTGGAGCCTCTTTTATAAATGCACTAATCCTATTCACAAGGGCTCTGCCTTCCTGACCCACTCACCTCCCAGCGGCCCCACCTCCTAATACCCTCATATTGATGATTAGATGTCAACATATGGATTTTGGGAAACACAAACACGCAGTCTATAGCAGTAATTATGAGACCTCAAACGAGATCCTTAGCCATTCTGAGCCCCAGTTTCCTCATTATTCAGTGAGAATAATAATAGTATAGTACTTACATCCCAGCGTTGTTGTGAAGACCGAATGAGATAATATTCATGTAAATAGCATAGCACAGGGTCATTGGAAGCAAGCAATAATTGGCAGGCATTATTATTACTATTATTGGGGGGGCAGAGTCATCGAGAGAAAGGAGCCCAGGAAGGAGTGAGTGAGCTTGTTAGCAGCCTTCCTGATCCCCAGAAAACTTTTCAAGTCGTGGAGAAGGAAGATGTAGGGAAAGGATAATGTGTTTGTCTTTCTTAACCACAAGTTGATCCATATCTTTTCTCTTTGGACCTAATCCGGGCACTCAGCCCTGGCCGCTGGTGCTCAGATGTTACAACAGGCCCCGGCAGCCACAGGCTGAGAGATAACCGGGAAGTGCCTGCCCCACCCTACGTGACCGCCTTAATGCCCTCCCAGACCATGCTGGTTGGCCAATGCCTCAGAGCCTTCAGGGCTCCCAGAGCCATTTCCTGTGGTGAAATGTCTGTTCTTGGTGCCTTTTCCAGAGCTCCTGTCCAATTTGTAGACTGGCAGTGCCCAGACAACTCCCTCAACCAGAAAGTCTATGCCAGGAGTCAAGGCTCTCCAGAGGAGGCTATGCCCAGTGCCCACCTGCACTCAGCACAGCAACCTGGGAAGGGGGCCAGAGGGTGGCACGTGGACGCTGGAGGAGACACTGTCCCCAGACTGCTTCTGACACTCTCTATGCTGTTTTTATGTTGTTTTTTTTTTTATGTTTTATGTTTTTTTTATGTTTTATGTTTTGGCCTCTCCTCCTGGGCAGGGTTGAGCTGGGCGTGAATCAGAGTAGAACAGAGAAAAAGGAGAGTCACTTACAGGAACTAATTGCCCAGGACCTACCCTACATGTCCCAGCGGTCCTAATGTGCAGGGGTGGGGGTTCCTTCAACCCGGTGCCACTGAACCATGTGTACGTAAGACGGAAGTACTAAAACTGGGCACTGTGAGAGGTCCCCTAGTCTAGTCTTGTATCCATCCAGTGTAGGAATGTTTTCTCTAGCCTTGCTGATAGTTATTCTTGAATACCTCCAATGATGGGGGATTTATTACCTTCTTGGTAAGAATAATTTGAGCCTCTGCTTCTCTTGAGGCCCCAAGTCCCCCTGCAGCTCCCCAGGGTGGGAGGAAGCCAGGGTTTTCTAGGGTTACTCCTATAGTATGGGGATGAGACTTGACCAGTAACCATTCTGGGATGCCTACGCCTGGATTCAAACCAAATTAAACACCGGTTCGTTTCTGATCATATTCTAATAATCACACTTGATTACAATACAGTTTAAAAGTCCTGCTTATAGACCAAAAGGTCTATAAGTCATTGGTATCAAAGACAATAATTCGTATGTGCATCCATGAATTAATAAAAATAATTTAGGGTGTTGATTCTTGGTTAGACAACATAATACATCTCATTCTAGCTTTGGTTCATCGTTCATTTCAAATCCTCCCAACCCCCCACGCATAGCACTCTTATGTCTACAGATTGAAGCGCAGCACAATCTACTTCTTGAAGCCACATTCAGTCAGTGTGCCTATGTCCCTGGAAAACCTATCTGTGGGGATAGCCATACTGGTATCACCTGCCCTCTTCCCATGACCCCCTAATTCTAGGCTCAGCAGTCAGCTTCCTGGGTGGCCACAGGAGGTCAGGATTTGTCTAAGAGGGTCAGAGCTACAGTGTTGTCTGATCAGATGAAAGAGAAAGCATCTTCTTTGGAAAGACAGAGAGGAGGAGGGAGAGACAGAGTGAGGAAAGGAGAACAGGGACTAAATGTAAGAGTGAGTGTTGGGGAGGTGGCAGCCAGGACCTGTGGTTAGCCGCCACAGCGTCCATACCTCTCTCCATAGCACACAGGGCCAGTGTCTCCACCTGGCACCATGCCTGCCCTAGGGAAACTGAGGGCGCTGGGTTGTGGCACAGCCAGACAGGGTGTAGACCTGTGTGGGGCTGGTGGCTTCCCATGGGTTACCTGTGCTCTATTTGCTGGGAGCCTTAGAGTAAACTGTGTGTAAGCAATAGAGCCCATAATGTGAATGATTTAGCCATAAATAGCACTCTTACCTCTACAGATTCAGCAAACAAAAATGATACATGGCAATAGTGATCTCAATAACTGAAGTTTGACGTGCCCAATCATGATTTAAAACAAAAAAACAAAAAAACAACCCCCTCACTGTCCTTGGTCCCTGCCCTGTGACACTGGCAGTGGAGGGCAGCCATTCCGGGTCCAGATGTACTGAATGTCCAAGTCATAATCCCCTCCTGGTTTAGCCACAGCCATCGCTGGGGGCCCAAGGCAAGGACAGCAAGGGTCTTTCCACTCCCTTGTTTGGGGAAGAGACAGTCAGGTGACCCCTGACCCTTCCCCCAACAGAGAACCCACCTCTACTCCAAAGAAACAGGGCAAAGGGCAGCCAGGGCGAGCCACTTGTAATGGCCACCCTGATCCGGCCAGGCACAACCAGCGGATGCCGACTCTGAAACAAAAATACAGGCAGAGGCTCCCGAAGCGGCCCCAGCTTCTCATTTGGGTTGCGATGGCCGGAAGCTTTCTCTCCCCCAGGTCTCCTTCCCCAGAGCCCCGAGGCTACAGGGTTCTCAGGACTGAGCCAGGTCTGCAGGGGAATTGGAATGGAAGCCCGGCCTTCCTGCCTGCGCCAGGGGGCTGACCCAGGGCAGAGGGGACAGACCGCCAAGGTGCCGACTTTTAGACCTCCAGCGTGGGCTCTCCAGGAGGCGCGGGTGGGCGCACGCCGCCCCTCTAGGGTCCGCGGCTCCAGAGCGTATCTGCAATGCAAATTCACGAGTTAATGCCACACCCCCGGCGCTCACCGAGCGGACACTCCTGGCAGGTCGTCAGGCCGAGGCCGATCGGTTGCGGGGAAAAGGTCGGGCGGGGGGCGCCTCTCGGCCGCTTTTCCCAGGCTCTGGGTTCGCCGCGTCCTACCTGAGGCCACACCCCGAAATCAAACTCGCGGCCAGGTGAAGCCGGCGCTGCACCAGCGTGTAAGCGCGGCCCCTCCTCGTCCTTCCCCGCGCCGAGGTCCCTCCCGCGGAGGGCGGGCCCGGCTCCCCCGGCCTCTCCGAGCGCCCCCGGGCTTCCCGCTCGGCAGGTGGGTGCCCGGCGCCCCGGAAGACCCGCGGAGGGCCAGGGCGGCGAGCAGGAGCCGGCTCCACCCCGCACGCGCGGCCCCCTCCCCGGATTTTCATTCCCCGAAGTTCGGGACTCGCCGGCGCGGGGCGGGGGCCTCGGGCGCAGGCACCGGGAGCCGGGCGCCCTGGAGTCGGGCCCGCCCGTGTGCCTGCCCGCCAGGGGGGTTCGCATCCCCGAGAGGGGCCCGCTGGAGTTGCGAGCGGGGGCCGGTGGTCGTGCCGGGTCGGGGCACCGCGGGGAGGGGCCGGCCGGAAGCTGCCCCGCGCCCGGTGTCCCCTCCTCCCGTGCGCCCCGCGGGGAGGCCGCCGCCGCCCCTTGCGCCTGAGACAGTGCTCCGTGGGGAGGCGGCGAGGGGCGGTTCCCGACGCCCTGGACTCCAGCCAGTCGCAGAATCCGCGGGACACTTGCTACATTTGTCACAATTTGGTTCTGATATATTTCCGCCCAGGCCTGCGGAGGACTGGCCCGGGGAGGCCCTTGGTCTTCCCTGTCCTCAGCGCCTAAGAGAGCTGCCCGCCGAAGGCTGAGGAGTCTCGAGGAAGAGGAGGCGGCCAGAGGAAGGCGCCGGAGGCGGTGAGTGAAGGACCTCCAGCCCTACAGCTTTCTCCAGACTTTCTTGAGGGACAGGCTGGGACAGACAGTGGCAGGCAGGTGGCCCTGCCGGGCTGGTTCCTTCCTCGTACGTACTGCCAGGCAGCGGCAGTGATCCCTTCTGGGTGCCATTTCTCAATCCCTGGTGGGTGCCTGTTAAGTGACTGCCACCACCTCAGCCCCATGGAAGGCCCGGCAGGGCTTCAAATAGCCCGCCCTGCCCCCCAGCCCATCCTCTGATTGTCATCAGGCCTAATTCCTGTCTGGGGCGAGGGTGGCGCCAAGGTGGAGTGCACCGAATCCACGCTGGGCAAGAGCTTCCCAGACAGGAGGGTAGTGGCAGTCCCAGCGCGTGTGCCCAGCAGGCAGGAGAAGCCCAGGCCGAGGTGTCTGCTGCTCACATCCCAATCCACCTGTCCTTCTCCAGATCTCTACGCCTGCTACAATCGCTCCAGCCCTTCTACACCCAGTAAGGGGCGCCCAGTCTGGAATGTAGGTGCTTCCAGGAACCCCAAGGGCTAAGCCCTGAGGAGTTCCCAGGGTGTAGGCTGCGTTTACTGTATCTTGCCCTATTCTGGTGTGTTTTCCAGGCTCCTCTGACTTGTTTTTCTGGATGAGGGGAGGGGCTCAGATCTATGTCTGTGCTCATTTTTGGTGGCGGTGCAGCATGTATTGCAAGGCTGTGAATTCTCCTCCAGCCATGGCATGTGGGGCAGTGGCTGAGAACACAGCATTTGGAACCAGAAAGGCTAGTTGGAATCCGGCCTTTGCCCTTAACTCCTGAGACAACTTGCTTTACGTCTCTCCAAACTTTTTAATGTTGTCATCTGTGAAATAGGGATGATCGTGCTTTTCTCATAGGATAATTGTGAGGAGTAACTGTAATGATAAGTGTTGAACAGCTCCGGCAGTGGGCCACCTCACTAGCCTCCAGCTGTTCATAGTGAAAAAGGTGGCTAAATCCTAGCACTTTGGGAGGCTGAGGTAGGAGGATTGCTTGAGTCCAGGGAGTCAAGGCTGCGGTGAGCTGTGATCATGCCACTGCATTACAGCCTGGGCAATAGGGTGAGATCCTGACTCAAAAAGAAGATTAGCCTACCCTGAGCTCTCCTCTCTTGGAGAACTTTGAGAACGGTCTGTTGTATTGGCAAGATATTGTTATAGATTATTAAAGCAAAACAATAGGAATAAAGTTAAGGCACGGTGTTCATGGAGGGCAAGTGTTCATTAAGAGACTCTAATTTAGGGTCTCTAGATGTTGTGGTGGCCTGGGGAAGGGCCTGTTTCTAGAAGGAGATCTGGCTTGGGTGGTAAAAACAGCAGTCCCCTCTATACATGTCACACATGTCCACATGTTCATGGTTGACCCTGAACACGCTGTTACTACAGGTGCTGCCTGGGGCAGAGGGAGCCTCTGGTTTAAAGCTTCTAGGTTTGTCTGTGCTCTGCGTAGCTGTGTGATCCAGGGCAGATCGTTTGACTTCTCTGGGCACTGGGCATGGTGGATGAGCTTGAAGCTTGGAGTCAGAGAGCTGTGGCTTTCAATCCTAGCTCTATACTTGACCATCTTGGACAATTACTTCTCTCTGAGTCTCAGTTTCTTTATCTGTAAGACAGAGCTCATAATAGCTATCATTGCCATTAAATGCACTGATAAAAAGCACCTAGCATGGTATTGACATGCGGTAGGCACTTTATACGTATGTATTTCCTTTCTCACCGCCTCCTTCTTCTCCCCAGTCACCAACTGTCTTTAAAATGGGTCCAGTAAAGCAGCTTCAGCTCAGCTCATAGAGGTCTTGTGAACTGAGGAGGTGAAAAAAATAGCAATCTGGAAAGTTAAGGGCTGTAGAAACAAGGCAATCTTGTGATTAGGGATGTCAGAAGTTCCTTCCAACTAGGCTTTGTGGACCCTGTGCTGAGGATTCAGGCCTCTGCATGCAGGAGCTATTGAAAATCTGGGGAGGGGTGAGAAGGTCCCTGGCCGGCAGCCCTCCCAGGAAGGCCATTCTTCAAGTCTTCCCTTGGAGATAACCCCATGCCCAGAAAAACCCAGCGCTGTGCACCGGGAGGGGGAGGAGCAAAAGTATTCTAGGTACAGTAAGTGGAGGTCAGAGAGCTGGTCTGCCTTGAGCTGCTGCTGGACCACCGCACTGTCTGTGCTGGCTGGAGCTGGGCCCACGAGGAGGGCCTGAGTCAATATTGACCTTCCTGGGCTGGCTAGCCTGGCTCTTTGGCCTCTCATTCAGCTGGAGTGTTGACATAAGTGACTGAATGAGCTTTATTAGCGTATTCTTTTAAACAACGGCCCATTATCTCTCTCCACTGGGGATTCACTGGGGCCTGTGGTATGGTCACAAAGGCAGGGAACCCAGACATTTTGGCTTGTCACATGGGCAGTGCCCTCTTCCCTGGCACATACCACATCTCTGTGTGTCCCTCGAGTTGAACAGCAGAACCTCGGGGTGCTGCTTGACCTCCTAGGGACTCTCCACGCCTCAGCGCAGCAGCCCTGGGCAGGTGGCACAAAGCTTGTGGGCAGTGAGGGTGAGGACCCTAGTCTGGAGCTGGGACCTTCCTTCCCTGCAGGTGACAACTGGGCAGAAAAGCAGATGAAGCTTCCAAACTTCCTTTCCCCTGGTGTATTTTGGGGAAGGATGGGGTGCTGCCTCCTGTGTCATGGGATGCGAGCAGATGGCAGGCCCAGAACCCTGGTGGAGGCTGCAGTGAGACAGAGTTCAGTTCCACAGGATGAGCAAGGGGACAGAAGGGACAGAAGGCAGGGGGGGTTGTGAGAGGAGCTTCCCATCGTTGAGCGCTTTTGAGCAGAGTGCGGGCATCCTCCTGTCGGGAATGCCACAGAGGGACTACAGTTTGGGCAGAGGGGAAGGGCACACCCCATAAGGAACTCCACAGAGGCTCCTGGCGGTGTAGCAGGTTGGCCTGCAGCAACATCTGTTTGGAAGAAGCAAGCTAAACCGCACAAGAGTGAGGGTTCTGTCTGGTTTTCCCTGGAGTAGAGTAGGGACATAATAGATACTTCTTGAATAAAGGAGTGAATAATATAATCTTATATTTAAACAAGCTCCAAGCCAGGCACGGTGTTTCGCGCCTGTAATTAGAGACTCAGGAAGCTGAGGCGGAGGATAGCTTGAGGTGAGGAGTTCAAGACCAGCTGAGCAACACAGTGAGACACTCCATCCATCTCTTAAAAAAAATATATTTAAATTAGCCAGGCATGGGGGCACCTACCTGTAATCCCAGCTACTCAGGAGGCTGAGGTGGCAGGATCACTTGAAGTTCGAGGAGTTTGAGGCTGAAGTGAGCCATAATTGTATCATTGCACTCTAGTCTGGACAACAGAGCAAAAGCCTGTCTCTTAAAAACAAAATTAAACAAAGGCCAGAAATTAAAGTTTGGGAAAAATCTTCCTGGCTAATAGATTGTTCCAAAGAAAGGTTGTCATCTGTTCTTGGTAATTCCCAACCATGGGCCAAGTGAGACAGACCTATCACTATAGAATGTATGTGGGGTGGCAGTTCCCAAAGGGATTGCAAAGAGGTCAAGCATCCCTGCTACAGATCTCAGAGTGTCAGGGCCCAGCTCTGGAGGTGATAGGGCCCTCTGAAGGCCACTCTGGATGGTGGTGGCAGTGGGGTACTTTTCTAAGTTCTATAGAACTCAGGGGGCTCCCCTTTATATTGGAGCTGTGATTCTGGGATAGGCCCTTCCCTAAAGTGTCTTGGGTGGGCCTGAGAATGACACAGGGTGGTGGGGGAGCCAATGGCTGACTGCAACCAACATTCCCAGAAGGGCCTGTCAGACTCAGGTCTGACCTTTATTTCCCGCTTGACTAGGGCAAATAACTTCATCTCTCTGAATATGGGTTTCCTCCTCTGCATAATGGAGACAGTTATAGTGCTATCTCACAGGCTTGTGACGAGGAGACCACATATGTGAAATGTTCAGCCCTGGGCCTAGTACTCATACTAGGTTCTCCCTGAGTGACGATTATTAAAAAATACTCAATTAGCCGGGTGTGGTAGTGCGCGCCTGTAGTTCCAGCTACTTGGGAGGCTGAGGCAGAAGGATCACCGGAGCCCAGCAGATCAACGCTAGGGTGGCCATAAGCATGCCACCGCACTCTGGCCAGGACGACAGAGTGAGACTCCAACTCAAAAAAAAAAAAATACTCAGAACTCTTCCATGAGCAAGAACAGATACTCCCCCTCACTGTGCCTGGAGCAGCTGGCAGAGGTGAATGTGTCCATTCCCTTGTCACCAGCAAAAATGTTGAGGCCTAGAGAAGAAGGAGAGTAGGCCAAGGTCACAAGCCAGGACTTAGGTACACCAAGCCCCAAGGTACACACTGAGCCAGTGCTCAGTCTTGTGGCCTGGGATGTGCACTCTGATAAGGAGGCCAAGTCTCCCTTTGAGGAGGCCTGGATGTGCCTCCCCCACTCTTGCTCCCAGTGCCACGAGTTGATGGCACAACGCTGTTCTGTGAACCAGAAGCCAACCCCAGTATGCAGCAACCTTCTGTCTTCCTAGTTGCCTGGAAATGGCAGGGAACCCCACCAGCCTCATCACTAGCAGTTCACCAACATCCCAGAACTTGCACAACCAACCAAATCCTGTCCCCTCAGAGTGGCTGCAAGCCCTATAGGCTCACTTTCTGGAAGCCACCTTCCCAGGCTCAGTGCAGTGTTGTGAAGTCCTTCATTGGGCTGGTGTCCTTTCCTTGAAAGGGACTCAATGTGTACAAAGAGCCAAACAGCCCAGCCATGTCTGCAGGGTCAGGTGGATGACCACATCGGATGCTGTCACTTCTGGCGAAAAGTAGACTGACAGGCTAGGAGGACAGCTGATGTCTACTCCTGTTGGCCCCAAAGTTGGTTCCTGAAGGGAATTCTGGAAAGGACAGATGCATTCCCAAGGGGTCTGCCTCAAGCAACAATGCTCACTTGAATGTCCGAGCTCTGGCTTGAGGTTCAAACACAGACTCACCCTCTGTAGTGCTGCCCTGGGTCTGTGGGACCCTGACAGCTCTGGTGGCCATGGCATCCCAGGCCCCAGCACATATGGAGGAGAATGGTAGGGTCTGCCATAAAACCTTGCCTCCTGCCCCTTGAGCCATGCCTGTGGGTTGCCTGGCTCCAGGCTGAGACCCTACAGAGGGGTTCTGGCCACATCCTGTGCTGAAGAGAACCCAATTCCTGCTGCTTCTGTGGTTTTTCCTATATGCCAGGCCCTGACCATCACAGCTCCCACTGTGACCCCCTTGAAGCCTTTACTCACCCCTTGCTGGGTGAAAAAAATGCCTATATTCATACAAAGTAAGGGTCAGCCTGCAAGTTAGGACAGACCCAGTCTCCCCTGGCCTCTGACTCACAGATCCACCTGGCAAAAAACGAGTTTACATCAGGCTGCCCAGGCCCCATTTGTGTTCATATAGACCTCCAAGGAAGGAGAGTAAACACAGCCTTACTCCCTGTAGTGTGGGCATAGTGAATGGAGCAGGGCTTTTGGAATCAGATCTGGCTTCAAACTCCATCTCAGTCATTTCCTGGTTCTATGACTTTGGGCAAGTTGTTTGACATTATTGAGCCTCATCTGGATTTGTGGATGATGATAATAATTCCACCTTTCATGGTTACTGTGAGAGTCAAATGAGCTAACTCTTGGCAAGGGCCAAGCATATAATAGCTGTTCAAGAAAAGTTACTTCCCTTTCTATCTCCAAGGCTCCTGCTTCTCTGACACCGCAGTCCCACTCTTCAATGATCCCAGGGCTGAACGCTCCCAGGACTGAACTCTCCCTCGAGTTCCACCCTGGGGTTTACTGGGGCAGGCAGCATTTCCTCCAGAAAGCATCTGCCAGGAACTGTCCGGCCTCCACCTGCCAGGCTCTGGCTGAAGGAAGCCCCGCAGCAGAACCTGTGCCAGGGGAGAGTTTCCTTCTTAAACTGATTTGGGCTGGACCCTTCCCTCCCAGCACTGGGCATCCCTCTGATCCAGTCCTGGGTCAGCCAGCTGAAAGGAGATGACTGCAGACATTCAGAAGAGGAAAGTTTAAAGTATTCCTCAAACACAACAATGCATTTCCAGCCGAGGTCAATTCTTTTTTTTTTCTTTTTTTTTTGAGTTGGAGTCTCACTGTGTTGCCCAGACTGGAGTGCAGTGGCCGCTCCTGGCCACTGCAACCTCGACCTGCTGGCCTCCGGCGATCCTTCTGCCTCAGCCTTCCAAGTAGCTGGAAGGCTACCATGCCCAGCTAATTTTTTTGATTTATTGTAGAGATAAGGTCTCGCCGAGTTGCCCAGGCGGGTCTTAAACCCGCGGGCTCAGACAATCCACTCACCTCAGCCTCCCAAGGCACAGGATTACAGGCTGAGCCACCGAGCCTGGCTGAGGTCAATTCTTAATGGGGCTGCCTGAGCTGGTGCCCTGCCTCTGCCCATTTCTTTCTACTTCAGGGTCTTAGGCCCACAACATTTCTTTCAGGCTAGGCAGAGGCAGAGACTGGTTCTCTAAGGGAAAACCATCTTCCTTCCTCCTCCTTCCTTCCTTCTTACGCCGTCTTCTTTGAGGAAAGCCTCTCCACTAGGTGAACTGGGTGTGGATGCAGGTGTGGAGATACCAGGATGGCAACTTTAAAGACTGGCTTGACCTGTTTGATTTAACACCATGGTCTCACAGATGCTGCAGTCACCCTCTGTCAGTCTGGGGCCCTTGGAAACTTAGAAGGAAAAGGGAATCCCAGAAATGGCAAATGGAGGGCCCCTGGCTAAGCAGATGGCTGTGCTCTGAGGACATAGCCCTGTCACACAGCCCTGACACCCCTGGAGAGGTCCAGGGGACACTCATGTTGTGGTTAGTTCATTCCCAATGACTTGGGCATCACGGGATACTCTGGGAGATGAGCGTCTCTTAAGCATCTCTTAAGTCTCCAGGGATCATTCTTCTCTTTAGTTAACAACGTTGTGTTTTCTTTAGGAAAGCAGTCCATTGTCTTTAAGGAAAAGTTAGAAAAGTGGAGAGATGGTGTAGCAGGAAATCACCTGTAGCCCCAGCAAACACGACAACAATTAATATTTTGATGTATTTCCTTCAAGTATACACACTGCATTGACAAATCAGCATAGGTGAAATCTTTAGAAATCATCTTCTACTCCTAACCTATACCATCAAGAATTCTTTTTTGGACAATCAATGGTTTCATTTGTCTCTGGGACCCTTGAGTGTGGACAGGTTTTGGCCCCAGTGAGTTAGGAGCTTCAGGAGAGCCCACCAAACTCAGGCTAACACAGTCACTCACTTGGACCCGGGAGAGGGAATGGGCAAGCTATGGACACCCCCTCTTGCTACTCCTACCACTGCCACCAGCTTTATTATTTTACCTTTCACATTTAGGTCTACGATCTAACGCCAGTGCACTCTGGGGTATGATGTGAACTCGTTTTCAGGATTCATCTTTTTCCATATGGTCATCTATTTTATTCAGCTCCATTTATTAAAAAGATCATCTAGCCAGGCATGGTAGGGCGCGCCTGTAGTTCCAGCTATTTGGAAGACAGAGGCTGGAGGATCGCCTGAGCCCAGCAGGTCGAGGCTACAGTGGCTGTGAGTGTCCACTGCACTCCTGTCTGGGTGACAGTGAGGCTCCAACTCCAAAAAAAAAAAAAAGAAAGAAATCATCCATTCCCCCACCATACTGCAGTGTCACCTTTGTCATAAATCAAGTGACTTCATATGAGTGAGTCCATTTCTGGATTCTTTCTTCTGTTCCATTGGTCTATTTGTCAGTCCTTTTGCCAGTTCCACACTATAGTAATTATTACAACTTTATAATAAATCTCGATACCTATTTAGTATAATCCTCCAGTTTTATTCTTTAAGATTATTTGGGCTATTCTCTATTCTTTAAGTTTCTCTACATTTTATTTTATTTTATTTTTTAGTCAGAGTCTCACTCTGTCGTCCAGGTTGAAGTACAGTGGTATGCTCATGGCCACCCCACCATCTACCCGCTGGGCTCAGGCAATCCTTCCGCCTCCACCTTCTAAGTAGCTGGAACAACAGGTGTATGCCACCACACCCGGCTAATTTTTGTGATTTGTTGTAGGGACAAGGTCTCACCAAGTTGCCCAGGCTGGTCTTGAACCCCTGGGCTCAGGCAGTCTTCTTGCCTTGGCCTCCCAAAGTGCTGGAATTGCAGGCTTGAGCCACTGCTCTCGGACTTCTCTACACATTTTAGAATCAGTTTGTCAATCTCTACCAAAAGAAACAGGCTGGGATTTTGATTGAGGCTAATTTGGGAATTGACATCTTTACATTATTGAATCTTCCAATCTGTGAACATTCTTTAATAGCTTTAATAATGTTTTGTATTTTTTCCTTTTTTTTTTTTTTTAAGGAGATGAGGTCTCAATATGTTGCTCAGGCTGGTGTCAAACTCCTGATCTCAAGTAATCCTCCTGCCTTGGCCTTCTGAAGTGCTAGGATTACAGGCATGAGCCACCACGCTTGGCTGTTTTGTATTTTTCAATGTAAAGACCTTGCACATCATTCATTAGATTTATTCCTAGGTATTTGATATTTTTAATGTCAAATGGTGTATCTTTTTTTTTTTTTTGAGTTGGAGTCTCACTCTCACTTAGACTGGAGTGCAGTGGCCGCTCCTGGCCACTGCAACCTCGACCTGTTGGGCTCCGGCGATCCTTCCGCCTCAGTCTTCCAAGTAGCTGGAACCACAGGCATGCGCTACCACACCCGGCTAATTTTTTTGATTTATTGTAGAGATGAGGTCTCACCAAGTTGCCCGTGCAGGTCTCGAACCCGCAGGCTCAGGCAATCCACTCACCTCGGCCTCCCAAAGGGCTGGAATTACAGGCTGAGCCACTGAACCCGGCCAAAATGGTATATCTTTAAAAACTGAATGTTCTGTGTGTTACTGGTATGTAGAAATTTTATATTAACCTACCCCCGGTAGAGTCTTCTGGATTTTCTACCTGCATAATCATGTTGTCTCGGGCAGTGTTGGTCTTACTACATTTCAGATGAGTCCTAGCAGCCTCCTTTTATTTTAATTTAATTTTTATTTTTTAGATTAAAGTGATACATGTGCTGGTTTGTTACATAGATACATTATGTGACGGTAAGATTTGGGTCCTGTTAAGCCCATCCTCAGGTGGTGGACATGGTACCCAATGGGTGGTTTTTCAACCCTCACTCCCTCCCTCCCTCCCCTCTTTAGGAGTCCCCCGTGTCTGCTGTTCCCATCCTTACACCCGGGTGTGTTTAGTGTTTAATTCCCATGTGTAAGTGATAACATACGGCATTCAGTTTTCTGTTTCTGAGATAATTCATTTAGAGTGACAGGCAGATTCCCTTCGGGTTGTTGATGATCTGTTAGCCAAACGACTGCCTCTAGCCTCTAAATCTCTACTCCCCCATCACCAAAGCCTGCGCTCTATTGATTGCTTCTGCTAGCTCCCCACACTCCCCACTACCACCCCTGGACCTAAGACCTTTTTTCTCAGGCTTTTCCTGCTGCCTCTGAGAATAACCTGTGGACTCGGGTGGCGGGGTGGTGTGGGGGAGAATCCCAGTGTCATTTAGACCATTCCCTGAAGATGTTCTCCTTATGCATTCCTGCAGCCAAAGCTGAGCACTTGGGTAGGGCAGGGGGAGTTGGGGAGAGAGGTGTGCTTGGGGGAAAAGTATCAGGCAGCTCTTTTTCAGCTGTAGCGTGTGTCCTTGCACCTAGCTACAAGGACATGGATGCAACAGGCAGCTAAACTAGTCCAGGAATAGCAGGTCTGCCCAAGAGGCTGGGAGGAGAGACCTGCTGGATGGAAACTCTTCTGTAGCAGAAAGCAAAGGCTGGGAGAAAGGAGGCCAGATTTTACTAAACCATGAGGTGAAGAGGCTACATAATGGAGATATGGTGAAGCCACCAAGTCCTCAACACTGAAATCAGGCATGACCACTTTTGACAGGTAAATCTGAGAGGAAGGAGTTTGGCACCACTCCCAGACTTGTGTCTGCCCAAGTGCCAGTGTCTGGAGGGCCCCAAGCTTTGAGACAGTGATGCAAACATTGTAAGAGAACCAGCCACCGCTTACTGGAAATCTGCTCGCTTCACACTTCCTACACCCTGTGAGCTAGCGTTCATTAACCCCATTAGCTCAAATCATTTAGGTAACTTGCTCAAAGTCTCTCCAAATTAGTGGGAGACTTCCTACTAATAAAAGCAGGTGTCTTTTATTCCATAGTGCTTGGTCCGTAGGGGTTCTGCACATGTGCCTCTGTCTCTAGTGTTTGGTACAGTCCTGAGCCTCAGTCCAGAAGAGCAGCTAACAGTCCAAGAGATATTGTGTGAATTCAGATTGATTCACGCTTGGTGAGTTCCTGGCAGGAAGCACTGTCTGTTCTGGGCCCCTGCCTTTCTGAGTGGGCACCAGCTGCCTCCCAGGTCTGTGACCTCCTCCAGAACCTGCCAAAATGACCAGGAAAATGCCATTTCCAGAGCCAAAAGAGAATGCAGTGGCCCCTGTACTCCAGATCTTCAGATGGGTGAATGACCCATGCTTTCAATTCAAGAAACATGTTTACTTCATTTCTTGAAACCTGGGTGTGGCCTTTCTAGGTGACATAAGAACCCTTTGAGCTGTTTTGAGCCCTTTCAGATCCCAAGGCGTCAAGTGGGCCCCGTCATCCATCAGCATATGATCCCAAGCTGGGGGCTCCCCTGAAGGTGAGACCAGAGCAGCTGTGTGGGAGAGTTGCCTTCCTTCCCAGGCTCACAGTCTCCCTCTCTCAGATCTAGTCACATCACCCGTCTCAGGCCTGTGACACTACTGGCTATCGGGGGAGACCGAGAGCACCTTAGGCAAAGCCAGAGCAAAGCCAGGCTACAGGCTTGACCACAAGTGATGCTATGTACAGTCAGAGTTCAGAGACCAAAAAGAAGAGGCCCAAGAGGGGGTGGGCCTCTCTGCCTTACCTGGAGAGCTTTATTCCAAGATAGCTGCCCCTCATCCACCCCAGGCTGTCCCCTTGGCTCAGGGCCTTTCTAAAATTGAGGCAAAGGGCCAGGCACAGTGGCTCATGCACTTTGGGAGACCAAGGGGATTGCTTGAACCCAGGAGTTCAAGACTAGCCTAGGCAACATGGTGAGACCGCATCTCTCCAAATATCAAAAAATTAGCAGGTGTGGTGGCACACGCCTATAGTCCCAGCTATTCAGAAGGCTGAGACAGAAGGATCGCCTGAGCTAAGGAGGTCTGGGCTGTTATGAGCTGTGATAATGCCACTGCACTCCAACCTGAGCATCAGAGAGAGAGCCTAACTCAAGAGAGACAGAGAGAGAGAGAGAGAAGAAAAAGAAAAGAAGTAAAACTGAGGTAAAGCACCTGGTGACAATAAGAGCTCTTTTGAGGTTCCCTGATACATGATCCCTGACTGTGAATCAGCTAGTTGCCTTCTTATTAATGTTGTGGATCACACTAACAGATTTTCTGTTGTTGCACCATCCTGGGACAAGCCTGAATTGCCTGCGATAAAAAACAAAAAACAACTTTAGCATACTGTTGGATTCAGTTTGCTAGTTCTGCTTGGGATGTTCACATTTATGTTCAGAAGTGAGGTTTCTTCAGATTTTTCTTTTCTTGTACTCTTCCTATCTAGTTTTAAGATTCAAGATTCTACTCACTTCATAAAACAAGTTTGCTAGCTTTCCTCCCTCTTTCCCCCCTTTTTAATTCTTTGACAGTGGAATGGGACTTGGGATTTTATAAAAACACACCCCCAGAGTCTGCCTGCTCTGCAGGGGACTTGGCACAGAAGAGAAGACAGACACCTCTTTCCCCTGTTTATAGTCTGCGTTGGCTTATTTATGGTGCTTTTGTTGTTTCTGGGACTGTTCTGCTGGGAGCCAGCCATTTCCCTGAGGAAGTAGGGATGGGGGTGGAGGGAAGCCCTAGCCAGGGGACAGGGGAGCAGTACTGGGGGAGGGGAGGGGAGCGAGCCCGAGCCTGGCTCCCCAGCACCCACTGTAGGCACTCCCCCCTCCCCCGCCGTGTTTTCCTGAACCCCAGCTCAGCTTGACCCTCCCCTGCAGGCACCATGTTCCGCAAGAAAAAGAAGAAACGCCCTGAGATCTCAGCCCCACAGAACTTTCAACACCGTGTCCACACCTCCTTTGACCCCAAAGAAGGCAAGTTCGTGGGCCTCCCCCCACAATGGCAGAACATCCTGGACACGTTAAGGCGCCCCAAGCCTGTGGTGGACCCTTCGCGCATTACGCGAGTGCAGCTCCAGCCCATGAAGGTAAGAGAGGAAGTCAGGGATGGCTGGCTGAGCTCAGCCTCCCCTACTCCACAGAAAACCATACCTGGCTAAGCCCAAAGGCCCCGGGGGGAACCACCTAGTTATTAGCTATCGATTAGTCGGTGTTTTAATTCTGTGCTAGGCAGTCTCTCATTCTCTCCCTGTGTCACCCAGGGAGGAAGAGCTTGGGGAGCTCCTCTGCAGGGTAGCAAAGTTGCCAGATTTAGCAAATCAAAATACAAGATGTCCAATTAAATTTAAATTTCTTTTTTTTTTTTTTGAGTGGGAATCTCATTTTGTCATCCAGACTGGAGTGCAGTGGCACACTCATGGCCACTGCAGCCTTGGCATACTGGGCTCAGGTGATTCTTCCACCTCAGTTTTCCAAATAGCCGGAGCTATGGGCCCGCACTACCACACCCGGAAATTTTTTAATTTATTGTAGAGATAAGTCTCACCAAGTTGCCCAGGCTGTTCTCAAACCCGTGGGCTCAGGCAATCCCCTCGTCTCCGCCTTCCAAAGTGCTGGGATTACAGGTCTGGACCAGCGCATCCAGCTTAAATTTGAATTTCAGATAAGAATGAATAGTATTTTGGTATATATTCGTACACTATTTGGATCCACAGCCCCAAAGGGAGAACTTAATTGGATGAGTCAAGATGGATAGAACTTAGTTGGGTGAGTCAGACAGGGAGAACTTGGGTGAGTCAAGACGCGAGAGCCTGGTAGGAGTTGGGGTCAGGGGTCAAGTTGGGGTTTGGAGGCCATGAAGTCAGTGTGTATGTGGAGGGGACCCCTGGCCTGGCCTCTGCCTCTGTAGAGAGCTCTGCACATCTCCCCCAGGGCCACAGATGGACTAGAGAATGGAGCTCCTCTGCCCAGTGCTCCACAGCTCCTAGGCCCAGCTGACCACACTACTTGGGCAGGATGACGGGAACCCCATGGCACTCACTGCTTCCCTGTACCCTGTATCAGCACATGCCCGACCTACTGTGGGCCCTGATAAATGGCTAAAAAATTAACAAACGGGTGGATGATACAACAAGGGAGGGCCTTAGGTGTTCCTCGCCCCCGGGGATGCACTCTGACCTGATCTCCTGGCCTCTCAGCCCTGCCACCATCAGAGAGCTCACCCATAATCCTTTCTCTTCCCCCTACAGACGGTGGTGCGGGGCAGCTCCGGGCCTGTGGACGGTTACATCTCGGGGCTGCTCAACGACATCCAGAAGCTGTCGGTCATCAGCTCCAACACCCTGCGTGGCCGCAGCCCCACCAGCCGACGGCGGGCACAGTCTCTGGGGCTGCTGGGGGATGAGCACTGGGCCACTGACCCAGACATGTACCTCCAGAGCCCCCAGTCTGAGCGCACTGACCCCCACAGCCTCTACCTCAGCTGCAATGGGGGCACACCAGCAGGCCACAAGCAGATGCCATGGCCCGAGCCACAGAGCCCACAGGTCCTGCCCAATGGGCTGGCCACGAAGGCACAGTCCCTGGGCCCTGCCGAGTTCCAGGGTGCTTCTCAGCGCTGCCTGCAGCTGGGTACCTGCCTGCAGAGTTCCCCCCCAGGCACCTCACCCCCTACAGCCACCGGCAGACGTGGGATGAAGGCTGCCAAGCATGGCTCTGAGGAGGCCCGGCCACAGTCCTGCCTGGTGGGCTCGGCCACAGGCAGGCCCTCTGGGGAAGGCAACCCTAGCCCAAAGACCCAGGAGAGCAGCCTGAAGCGCAGGCTTTTCCGAAGCATGTTCCTGTCCACTCCTGCCACGGCGCCTCCAAGTGGCAGCAAGCCAGGCCCTCCACTACAGAGCAAGGTAGGTCGGGTTGGGGCTTCCCTCTAGGGCCACTCCCAGGAGGACAGGGAGCAGGCGTCCACTGGGGAATGGGTGTAGGGACCCATGCCCTGCCTGGCCTTACCCACCAAGGACCTACAGAGAGGCTCCCTGGACCGCTTCTCCCTAAGACGGCAGAAATGTGCATGGAACCCCCTTCTCAGTGAGGCTGGCTTCCTCCTCCCTCCCTCCTTCCTTCCTTTCTCTCCTTTTCTTTGTGGTCATTGTTTTGTTTCACATTTCTGTTATTATTTGTTCCTGAGTGTGTGGCCAGATGAAAAACTGGAGGATTGAATTTTGCCTGGTCTGGGAGCAGCAGGAGAGCTGACTTGTGGCATGTGGGATGGCCTCTAATGCACAATTTTCTTGTGAGAAAGGAAAGTGTGAAGGGAGCCCCAGTGGTGACATTTTTTGGCAGGCAGATTTTAGCATGTTTCTGCTTCTTATTGGCCCTATGGCATGCTATTGGTAGTGACCATAAACTCCTCTCCCATTCGGCAGATAAGAAGACTGAGTTAGAGAGGGTGAGACAGCCCCAGGCATGGAGAGTGAGTCAGAGAAGGAAGGTGGGAGTGGGTGCTTGCTGGAACTGCCCGTCCGTCCCAGGCCTTAGTGGTGTGGCTCTTGTTATGAAAGCATTATAACCAGGGCAGCCACTTGCTCCTTCAGAGGAGGTCTTTAAGGCAGGCCTAAGAAACAGCTGGGACAGTAGCATGAGTAATGAAGCCTCCTCTCCTCCCCAGGACCCAAGCCTGGGTTTTCCTCTTTCGGTGACAGGGTGGCTGTCATCCAGCTGAACCAGGGATGGGGGTATAGGGGATGTCCTAGACTTACAACCTTTCTAGGTCCTGCCAGCTGAGGCACCCAGGGAAGGTTCTGGGCTTTGCACACACCAAGCCCCCATTAGGACCAAGGACAGTGGGCTGGGATCCCCCATGGGGTGTGACTTGATGTGTCTGTGTGAGGACCATGAGTGTCTGTGAGCTGACAGGTCTCTGGAAAGCTGTGCATCTAGGGAGACACCCCCAGGAAGCTAAGGTGGGAGCAGGGCAGTGCACACGGCTAGGAGGTAAGACTCGGAGCTTGCTCCCCCCACTGCCTCTTGGGAATCCTGCTGGGTGGGCTTCAGGAATTGGGAAAAAGGGGGTCTCGACACTGGGCTGGGCACTGACATGTATCTTTCTGGGTTCCTGGCAACATCCCACAGCAGGGGATAGGTCTGTTATCCCCACACAGTTTACTGAGTACCCACCATAGGGCACTGCTGCTGGGTATGCTGGGATGTCTCTCATATCTTTGGAAGCAGGTAGTAGTCATCTTGGGTTCAGAGATATCACATTTCAAATCCAGGGGAGTAGATTCCTCCTAGGTACCTTGGGCATAACTGTCTAGATGTATACTCTCATGCTGGGCCTCTTAAAGGCAGAGCTGAGACCCTCTGGTCTGCCCTAGGCCAGGGCTTCTCAACTTCTGCTCAGTTGACATTCAGATCTATTGTAGAGATGAGGTCTTGCCAAGTTGCACGGGTGGGTTTCGAACCCATGGGTTCAAGCAATCCACTCACCTGCCAAAGTGCTGGGATTACAGGCTGAGCCACCAGACATTTGGATCAATAGTCCTTTGCTGTGGGGCTCTCCTGTGCATTGTGGTAGCATCCCTGGCCTCCATCTGCTAGATGCTAGTAGGCACCCAGGGAAGGTTCTGGGCTTTACAGAGCTGTTTTTGGTTGGGACAACTGAAAAGGCCTCCAGACATTGCCAAATGTCTCTGAAGCACCCTCATTGAGAACTGCTGCTTTAAGCAAATCCCAACACAGGTGGGGAGATGAGGCTTCCTCCTCCTCCACCTACCCCAGGAGCCCCCACACTAAGCCGGCAGCCACCCTTACTGGGTACATCCCAGAGGTTGAGCCCTGAGCGCTCAGGCCACTAAGGCCACATTATGCCAAGCATGGCTGTGGGAGGGTCTGAGTACAGACCCCAAGGCTCCTGTGCCCAGCCCCAGGCAGCATGGCTTGGGGTCACTGTGGCTAAAGAGCACAGGAAGACCAGGAGTGGGGCCAAGGAGGCCAAAGAGGCAAGACATTTGGTTAGGAGCTTTGGGGGGTGAGAAGTGTTCCATCGGGCATGATGGCTCATGCCTGTAATTCCAGCACTTTGGGAGGTGGAGGCGAGAGAATTGCCTGAGCCCAGGGGTTCGAGACCAGCCTGAGCAACTTGGCAAGAACCCGTCACTACAATAAATCAAAAAATGAGCCAGGTGTGGTGGCGTGCACCTCCAGTTCCAGCTACTTGAAAGGCTGACGCAGAAGGACCACCTGAGCCCAGCAGGTGGAAGCTGTGGTAGCAGTGATCGTGCCACTACACTCCAGCCTGGGTGACAAAGTGAGACTTTGAACTTAAAAAAAAAAAAAAGAGAGAGCTGGGTGCAGTGGCTCACACCTGTAATCCCAACACTTTGGGAATCTGAGGTGAGAGGATTGCCTGAGCCCACAGATTCGAGACCAGCCTGGGCAACTTGGCGAGACCTCATCTCTACAATAAATTTAAAAATTAGCCAGGCACGGTGACTTATGCCTGTAGTTCTAGCTACTTGAAAGGCTGAGGTGGAAGGATCACCTGAGCCCAGCAGGTCGAGGTTGCGGTGGCTGTGAGTGTGCCACTGCACTCCAGCCTGGGTGATAGAGTGAGACTCCAACTCAAAAAAAAAACAACAGTGTTCCACTTAGAATCAGAAGGGCAAGCATCGATTAAGCACCTATTGTGTACCATGTACTCCATTATATGCCAAGGGACCACACCATAGGGGTGGTTGGTCACAGGCACCTCATGGGTTGCAGTACCCATGGGATAAGAAGACAACCCACGGAGTTATGAGAATTAAATGAGATCACGTATTGAAGGGACTTATCAAAGTGATAAGCCCTCCACAAGTGGCTTTATTTCTAAAAAATATTTTGTCATGGTCTCTCCCTTTAGAACACTTATGGTATAGCCCCCTAAGCTCACAGCGGGAGAGCTGTGGCCCAGGGAGGGAAAATGAGGCATCAGTGTAACTGTATGCATGACTCTTCTAGTGGCTTCCTTCCCAGGAGGTCTCAGTCACACAAGTGATTCCAGAATTCATCCAGAGCCCATAATAATTAATTAACTCCACAGCTGTGTCCCCCTCTCCCTCTCTTGCATGGCTTAACACGTTTCAAGTCCTTGCTTGTGGTTACATTGAGTAACAGCTCCCTCTTTGTGGAGACAGGCAGCAAGACTGATGAAGATCAAGCCAGCTCCCCCAAGCGTATGTCCCACACGTCGCTGGTGCTGGGGTCCTGACTGGACCCACCCCTCCTCCAGCCCGACACAGGCTCCATCCCTGAGCTCAGCCAGCACCTGCAGCAGCATTACCACAGGGACCTCATCAGTGAAGAGAGGGAGGGAACCCCCAACATCAGCCCCTCCACTCCCACGCATTCACAGAGCAGAGATAGCCCATGTAGAAGTCCTGGAGGCCAAAAGGCGAAGGAGATCCTGGCTGGGCTTGGTGGCTCACACCTGAACTCCCAGCTGAGGCTGAGGCGGGAAATTGCTTGAAACCAGGAGTTCGAGACCAGCCTGGGCAACACAGGGAGACCTCGCCTCAGCAACAACAACAACAACAACAACAAATTTGCCATGCGTGGTGGCATGTACCTGTAGTCCCAGCTACTCGTGAGGCTGAGGTGGGAGGATCCCTTAAGCCCAGGAGGTCGAGGCTGCGGTGAGCTGTGATCATGCCACTGCACTCCAGCCTGGGACAGAGTGAGACCTTCACTCAAAAAACAAAAATGAAAAACAGGAGCTCCTTATACAGCCTTCCTTAGGAACTTCTGGGTGAAGACAGGTCAAGGGGCCATAGAACAACATCAAGAGAAACTTTATGTGGTCCCCAAGCTTGGCTCCACACTACACGGATGGGTGCTCGGAGAGCATGTTTTCTCAGTTTCTCACAGGCCAGCAGGCAGTCTCCTCAGATCCCTGGGTTTTTTTTACAGGGCCTTGGGGGCTGATGGGGTGATTGTATGCTACAGTGAGCACTGCCCCACCTCCCTTCAGTCTCTGCCTAGTGACAGTCCCTGCCTGTGATATCTCATGAAGTCTCTGCTCCCAGGACCTGGCACAGCCTCAGTAATGGCCATGTTCCCTCCACCCCTGTCACAGCCCTCCTAGAGGCTCCCTGAGGCCATGGAATCACATGGTTCATTCATCTAGAGCTTCTCAAAGTATGTTCCGTGGACCTTCCACATCCAAGCCCAGGAACCTTGTTAAAATGCAGTCTGTACCCTAGGGACCCACTGAATCTGTCTCCGAGCTGGAAGTCTGCAGTTTATCTAGTTCCCCAGATCACAGCGCACGGCCCCTACATTTGTGGAGAAGACTGGGGCTCAGAGAGGGTGGTTTGCCTAAGACTCATCACAGGCAGAGCAGACCAGGACCGAACCCCTGGTCCCACTGCCCCACTGTACGGAAGAGGGCACAGACAGTGAAAGTGAAGGTCAAGTGCTGGCAAAGACATGGGAGAATCTATTTACCGTTCGAATATGCTCACCAGGGATGGAGTAATTCCAAGCAATCCCAGGAAGCTTTCTGGCTCCTTTCCTGCAAAGGTCGAGCCTGAGCCAGGCACAGGCTGCCAGAGGCTGGCACACACTAGGGTGTGGGGGTGGCAGAAGTCGGCCATGGCATGGCTCTCAGCTGACAGGGGCTCCTCCTTAGAGAGGCCAGGGACTGGGTTGGGGAGTGGGAGCCCTGAAGCCGGGGCTGGGGTGGTAGTCCATAGGGGAGGGGTGGGGGAAGGTTGAAAAAGACTCTGGTTGAACCTGGTAGGGTCTGAGCTCCAGATCTGGGGTCCCTGAGCGAGAGCCCACCACAAGCTCACTGGTTGAGGAGATTTCCTGTAAGTCAGTTCAGCTCTGGGATTAGAACCAGGACCACTGGGCACCTAGATAACCACCTCTGCAATGACTTTGAAGTTCCAAGAAGGCCTCTCTGCAGCCTCTAAAGTGTCTCCCTCCAGGTGCTCTTTAAAACACATAGTCGGCCGGGCTGGGTGGCTCAGCCTGTAATCGCAGTACTTTGGGAGGCTGAGGCAAGTGGATTGCCGGAGCCCATGGGTTCGAGACCCTCCCGGACAACTTGGCAAGACCTCGTCCCTACAATAAATAAAAAATGAGCCGGGTATGGTAGCACACACCTATAGTGCCAGCTACTTGGAAGGTTGAGGTGGAAGGATCACTGGAGCCCAGCAGGTCGAGGCTGCGGTGGCCGGGAGCATGCCACTGCACTCCAGTCTAGGCGACAGAGTGAGACTCCAACTCAAAAAAACAAACAACAAAAAAACACACAGTCCTTGGGAGGGGTCCTGTTGCAGCTCCTTGGAGAGAACTAAAGGATGCCCCCTTCCTGCCAGGGATAGCAGCAGGGCTTGGCCCTGGAAAGGCAGAGAAACCCCTCACAGGCTCCAGAGCTAGGCTGGAGCTGTGCTCACTGGGGGCCTGGACTGCCCCTCAGCTCCACCTTCCCTTCTTTCCCACTAGAGGCCATGAAGATAAGCTCCTTGCCTTCTCTTCCCTTCTGGGGGGTCCTTAGCCAGGAGTTTCATGCCTGGGAGGAAGTGGAGGGGCTGCTCTGGGAAGTCCTTAAGAGACTTCCCCAATCCCAACCTCAAGGCTTGGGTTTGGCTGGACCTACCCTGATTCCAGATCTCTCTGGCCTCAGATCCCCAGCCCATGGGGGACACCTGAGAAACCCCCACATGGTAACAAAGCTCTGCGGTCCTCTGTCGGGGACATAACCTCCCAGCACAGACACGCAGACTCCCTACTGCAGTCAGGGCCATCAGACCCCAGCTGTGGCCTCCCTGCCTGGTCCTGAGAGTCGAGTCACCGCTGCCCACTGCTCCCCATCTCACTACCAGGGGCCTCTTCCACCACGTGGGCTTTAGGGTAGGGGAGCCTTGGGAGTGAAGAACGCCTCTGACCCAGATTCTCTGAGCAGCCCCTCCACACAGAGGGAAGATTCTGCCTCACGGTGGCCTCCCTGGGGTCTAGCTGTCAATTACCCAGGAAGAAATACCCAGCACCGGACCCCACGGGGACTTGGCTGTCTTTGTCTTCTTAGGCACAGTGGAGTGGATGTAAAGAGCCGCTGCTGGCCTGCTCACCTTGGAGTGCTGGGGGCTGGCATCTCGAGCAGGCCTGGGGCTGGGCTTCAGCTCTTTGAAAATCTTTACTCACAGCACCTCCCCAGTTTGGTCTGATGCCCTGTCTGACCCTACCAGAGTCCCGAGGTCACAGCAGCCACCCCCTGCATCTAGGAAGGTTGCTCCAAATGCTGCCGCAATCATGCCCCTTCCTGTTTCTTTTTTTGTCCCTGCAGCCCAGCTCATCCTTCCGACCGCTGCAGAAAGACTCCCCAACAAGCCTGGTGGCCAAGGCCCAGTCCTTGCCCTCCGACCAGCCAGCGGGGACCTTCGGCCCTCTGACCACTTCGGATACCAGCAGCCCCCAGAAGTCCCTCCGTACTGCCCCGGCCGCAGGCCCGCTTCCAGGCCGGTCTTCCCCGGCCGGCTCCCCCCGTACCCGGCACGCCCAGATCAGCACCAGCAATCTGTACCTGCCCCAGGACCCCACGGTGGCCAAGGGTGCCCTGGCTGGCGAGGACACGGGTGTTGTGACGCATGAGCAGTTCAAAGCTGCACTCAGGATGGTGGTGGACCAGGGTGATCCCCGGCTGCTGCTGGACAGCTACGTGAAGATTGGCGAGGGCTCCACGGGCATCGTCTGCCTGGCCCGGGAGAAGCACTCAGGCCGCCAGGTGGCCGTCAAGATGATGGACCTCAGGAAGCAGCAGCGCAGGGAGCTGCTCTTTAACGAGGTGGGAGGACAGGAGGGACATGGGCGGGGGCGAGGAATGGGCATGTGTGAGCAGGGGCAGTGGGTGGCCTAGCCTTGCGGGCGCTGTGCCTGGCACTCAGGCCCCCACCTGCCCCCAGGTGGTGATCATGCGAGACTACCAACACTTCAACGTGGTGGAGATGTACAAGAGCTACCTGGTAGGCGAGGAGCTGTGGGTGCTCATGGAATTCCTGCAGGGCGGGGCCCTCACAGACATTGTCTCCCAAGTCAGGTGAGCATCTGGGAAGGCTGGGCCCTAAGTGCAGGCTGCCTCCCATCGCCTCTTCTGCCTGTGGCCCAGAAGGGCTGGGGTGCCTGTCAGATTGTCCTGGGCCCTCTGCCTGTCTGGGGTAACTGGAACCCAGGGGTCTTGGGAGTGGGGAAGAGAAGGGTGGACTCCAGGCTAGGCTCAGGCCCGTTTTCACCAGGACTACGGCCCCACCGGGCTGCCAAACAGACTGCTTGGGAGCCGTGGGGGCCTGCTACCGGGGACTTATACTCCACCCAGTCCAGACACCTGCAGCCCTGCCAAAGCTAACATTCTCTTCTGTTGCATGGCCCGCCTTCCCTGTCTAGGCTGAACGAGGAGCAGATCGCCACTGTGTGTGAGTCTGTGCTGCAGGCCCTGGCTTACCTGCATGCCCAGGGTGTCATCCACCGGGACATCAAAAGCGACTCCATCCTGCTGACACTTGATGGCAGGGTATGCCCCTCTCTATCCCTGGCACAGCCACGTCCACCTAATTCCCTGCTCCTAGCATCCCTCCTCCTGATCCACCATTCACTCCCCTTTCAACCCTAGGTGAAGCTCTCCGACTTTGGATTCTGTGCTCAGATCAGCAAAGACGTCCCTAAGAGGAAGTCCCTGGTGGGAACTCCCTACTGGATGGCTCCTGAAGTGATCTCCAGGTCTTTGTATGCCACTGAGGTAACCATTCCCTCCATCCCCCAGGGGCTTCCCAAAGGTGGCTTGGGGACACGAAGCTCTTCATGTGACCCCCTGTGGAGCCCTCACCAAAAATAGCCCTGGTCCTCAGACTCCTACTTAGTCAGTACCCTTCCCCCTTTTTGATAGGGCTGCTCTCATCTGTGACATTGCTGCCAAAAACACATCCTGCAAGTGCTCCCCCCAGCTTAGGGCAAGATGGAGTGTGGCCAGGCCTCCCCATGTATGATGGCCTTTCTCAGAGGGTGGCTGACAGCTGTGTCCCTACAGGCAGTGGTCACTCATGAGGGAAGTACCTGACCGCAGGGTAGGTGACCAGGGGAGGGAGGAGACAGACTCAGCAAGGGGAAGCTGGGACCAGCTGCTCCCCTCCCCCTCCAGCACGCTACTACCCAGGGGCCTGACTCTGGCAATCATGGTCGGGGACATTCTCCTCCTGCAGGTGGATATCTGGTCTCTGGGCATCATGGTGATTGAGATGGTGGATGGGGAGCCGCCTTACTTCAGTGACTCCCCAGTGCAAGCCATGAAGAGGCTCCGGGACAGTCCCCCACCCAAGCTGAGAAACTCTCACAAGGTCAGTTGCTGCATGGGGCTGCATGCTGCCTTCCAAGTAGCTGGAACTACAGGCACACACCACCACAGGCTCCATTCTTCCTGGGACGAGAGCACCAGAAGCTGGGTATGAGCTGGGTATGAGCTCCTTGGAAAGACTCCTCTCTCGCCACACAAAATCTGCGCTGGGTGTGGGGCTGCATCTGTACCCAAACTCTCATGCTCACGCCAACAAGTCTGCACCTGCAGCTGCAGCAGTAGACTCGCTCCTCAGCAGGCGCTTGACAGGAGCTCCGCGACACCTATGAGCAGGGAAAGCAAGGACAGCAGCAATCTCTGCTGTCCAGGGAAGCTTAATTTTTTTTTTTTTTTTTTGAGTCAGAGTCTCACTGTTGCCCAGGCTGGAGTGCAGTGGCACACTCATAGCCACTGCAACCTTAACCTGCTGGGCTCATGTGATCCTTCTGCCTCAGCCTTCCAAGTAACTGGAACTACAGGCACACACCACCACGTCCAGTCAATTTTTTGATTTATTGTAGAGATGAGGTCTCGCCAAGTTGCCCAGGCAGGTCTCGAACCCTGGGCTCAGGCAGTCCTCTTACTTCTGCCTCCCAAAGTGCTGGGATTACAGACGTGAGCCACTGCACCCAACTGGAGGATGCTTAATTGAACACAAACTCTCTGCCCCACTGGTCAGGAGATCCATGCCACGACACAGTGTTTCCCGGCTGTCAGAATGAATGGCTTGTCCTCCACCGTTGCACATCCTGACCACCATGAGCCCATCTTTCCCCTTAAAACCAGTATAGATGGATAGATGGATAGATGTGTGTATATTGAACCCTTTTCTGCAAACTCCACTCCAAACCCACAGGCCTTACCAGTGGGCACCCCCTGCTGGCAGGTGAGCACAGGGCTGCAAAGTGGCACTGCCATCTGGTGGCCAGAACAAGAAATGTCCCAGAGGGTTGACGCCCAGTCTCAACGTAGCAAAATAGTTCTGTGGCCCCAGCACACAGCTGGATGGGAGGACCAATAGGAAACGCCTTTCAAGACCACTGGTCCTTGGAGCCTGCACTGCCCACCCCAAGATTAGCAGATGGAGACTTCCAACTGGTGAATTCCCCAGAGTCTTGCCCAAGACAGCCTCTTCCCAAGATATTGGCTCAACATGTACCAAGATAAGCCCTTGCCATAGACTTCAAGGCTGAGAGCAACAAAGAAATCTTCCTTTTCAGGGCTCACCTTGTTCTTTTCTATATTTCAAAGCACTTCCTCATCCCTGACCTCTTTTTTTAATTTTCACTAACACCCTGTGTGGCAAACAGGACATGCATACTTTATCATTAGCCATTTTGCAGATGAGAAAACTGAAGCCTAGAGAAAATTGTAACTTGCCTGGATCCTATCCTCAGGATCTATCCTTAGTGATGGACCCAGGCCTGGACCACTGATGCCAGTTCCATACCCCTTCCATAGAGCTGCAGAGCCCGAGTGCTGAACGCCTTGAGAAGGGCTAGATGGTGAGGGCTAGGGGACCCAGGAGGGCCAGGAAGTAAGAAACCAGAAAGTTCAAGACTTGCAAATGATGGCAGGACCGGGCAGTCAGGTCACCCCAAAGTGACTGCAAAGCGTGGTTTCCTCTCACTGCCCTGTCTCCACAGGTCTCACCAGTGCTGCGAGACTTCCTGGAACGGATGCTGGTGCGGGACCCCCAAGAGAGAGCCACAGCCCAGGAGCTCCTGGACCACCCCTTCCTGCTGCAGACGGGGCTGCCCGAGTGCCTGGTGCCCCTGATCCAGCTCTACCGCAAGCAGACCTCCACCTGCTGAGCCCACACCCTGAGTGCACCTGCCACCTGTGCCCACAGGCGGGGGACACTGGGCAGCCAGCCTGCTGGCAGGGCTTGCCTGCCTCATTCTCTCAGTATTCTCTCCAAAGATTGAATGTGAAGCCCCACCCCCACCCTCCTGCCCCTCAGCCTGCTGGGCCAGGCCGGACCTGCCCCCTCCGTCTTTCTCCCTCCGCAGTCCCCAGTTGCCTCTGGGATGAGGGAGACTTCTTCTACAGGATGACCCTTTGTCATTTGCACAGGGATATTTCTAAGAAATGCGGAGACCAGCGCTCCTGGCCACTGCGGCCAACACAGCAGAAGAGGCTGCTGTGGTTTTTTAAAGGTAGTTGTACACTAGCATCCCAGGCCACCAGAGAGGGCAGACTGCCTGTCTTCACACAGATACTTGCTGTTCTCAGCTCCGGCTTCCAACCTTGGGGGTCTCAAGAGGGCCCAGGGAAGGGTTTTATTACCTGAGACCCTCCTCTTCCTTTGTGTCTGACATCCTGAAGACACGGGCCCACCACACCTGCTTCCCGACCCGCTCTGCCTCCCTTACAACCTGCTCAGAACTGTAAATGGCCGGCCGTGGCCGCGGGAGGGGCGATGGGGCATTTTCTGAGTCAAAGAGAAAGAATGGAGTTGGTGGTACAAGTGGTCGCGCTTCACAGGATGGAGAGAACACCGTGTGTGTGTGTGTGTCTGTGTGTGTGTGTGTAAGGGGAGGAAGGTCACCCAACAGCCCGGGTCCCTTCAGGTCACCCACAGCCAGCTTCAGGAAGGCCACCCCACTGTCTGTCCCACTAAGTTCTGGCCTAAAAGGGCCTGCTTTCTTGGCCTGGATTCCCACCTCTCAAGTCCCATGTTTCTACCCTACCCGTGAAGAGGGCTGTATTGAGTCTAACACATCCTGGGAGCTCGGGAGGCTTCTGAGTTCCTCCTGTACTGTCGAGTGTGAGGGCCAGAGATAGAAGCCCTAAGAGAATATAAACTCTGTCAATTTTGTCTCAATAACCAGGTCATCAGGGACCCATTCTTCTCTTCAGAACCCTGCTGGGGGAGAAGGTGATCACCTCCTGGGGTTCTATCATATCAAGGGCATGGTCACCCCATTTGTGCGAACCATCTGCCCTAGCTGCCTCCGCAGACACCTGTCTCCTTGTCCTACTTCCCTCCTCGCCTTCAGGGCTGCTGTGAAACAGGGAATTCCAGGGAAGAACTTCAGGTGTCTGGACCCTATCTAGATAATATTTTTAGATTCCTCTGCTCCCTAGTGGCCTGCTTTGGGGCAAAGAAATTGCAAGGACTTTTTTTTAAGGGTCAGAGTTTTCAAAACAAAAGCATCTTCCCTAGAAACTTTTGTGAATTGTTTGCACTTGTGCCTGTTTTAAATTAAACTGAGTGTTCAAAACCTCTGGGCTTCCTGTCATCTCTGAGTGGAGCCAGGCTGTCTTCAAGCTGTCGTGGGTGTCTGGTGTGGCCCTCCCTTCTCCCCCACGTGACTCTGCAGTGGTGCCTCTGGTCCACAGAACACCCAACTTCCCTGATGGAATGGGGCCCAAAATGAGGGCAGAGGAGGAGGGAAACAGGAAATGAAAGGCCCTTGGGACTGAAGGAGATGAGAAATAAGGCTCCTTCCCAGGGAAAGAGGGAAAGAGCCAGCCCAGAAAGCTAGGGTCGTGTGCTGCAGTTGCTGGGGGTGGGCACAGTGGCTGACGGCCATGCTTTGGATCAGCGGCTCCCTGCCCCTGCTTGCTTCTCACTCCCTGGACTTCATGCTGTCCACAGGAAGTGGTCTGATGCTGCCTCCAGAACTGAGGGAGACAGTGTGGAGCTGGGAAAGAACAGAGTAGCACCTGGAAACTGAGAAGCTCCCTGGGGGTGGGGAGGTGGAAGGAATTATCTTCCAACTTCTAGCTCCAACACGGATGCCAGCACTTCCTTTCTGAGACCTAGCCCAGGGTTCACTTAAACCTTATAGCCAGCAGCGGGAGCCACACAGACAGGTGTCCTGGTCCTACAGCCCCGGCCCCACAAGCTCAGTGGGAAGCAGTACCTGTGACCTACCCTCAGGAGCCAGCCCTAGTAGGATGGGCAGGGATGGTGGCTAAGGCGGGAACAGTCACAGGAAGAGAGTGCACCCTTCCGTTGCTCCAAAGGGGGCCAAGAGTCAGGAGTGGACAGCAAGGCAAAAAGAGGCCCATTCTCGCAACAGATTAATACTGGATTTATTAACTATTCCTTTGAGTTGTAGTAGTCCTTCCACCACACAGTATCACTCCACAAGGGTGTGCGTATGTATGTCCTTTAGCTTCACACACAGACCTGTTCTGAACTTGATCTTAGAGTACTGAGCTCCAGCGGCCTGGGTGACTCTTCACAATGACGGAAGCAACAGGAATTGGAAAAGCAAAATACTTAGAAGAGTCTCTTCTAAAGTGGAGAGAGCTGGAGAGAAACCCAGCCTCAACGCCCTGGGGCTGACGAAGAGAGGAAGTTCAGAGGAGCGGAGTGTGGTGAAAGGTGGAAGTTCTGCACAGAGCAGGCCTGGTGAGGCGTCTGGAAGGACAGCAAGGTAGTCAGACACATGGTTCCGTTCAGACAGGAAAGATCTGCTGCAGTGTTTCAGAAACACCTCTTTCTACCACAAAGCTCTGGACAACTCCACAGAGAGAAGCCCTCGTGGTTGCTTACTGGATAAAGAGGGCCCAGGCGACAATCAACCAGGAAGAGACACTGTCAACGTCAGAGACATTGGAAAGATTACAGCGCCACTGATACAATGTGCAACCCAGGCCTCATGCTGTTTTTAAGCCAACATACTTTTTTCCTACACCACTTATAACTTCATTAAAAATTAAACACAGTTGAAAAGGGAGGAAATGGGCAAGCAAGGATCAGAAAGAAAGCAGTTTGCACTTGGGACATCCAATGATTCCTCCACCCCACCCCAGACTCTCTCCCTCAGACCTTTTAGGCACTTGGTATTGTGCGCCCACCACCCAGACAGGGGACTGAGGGGAGGCGGAGGTTTTGGGAGAAGAGGGTAAGGGAAGGGGCAGAACTCCTCAGAAATGAAAGCAAATATCAGAAGAAAACTGCATAATCGGTAGGTCCCAAGGTTCAGAGATTCTAAAGGAAGGACTAGCAGCTCAAGTGTTTTGAAGAGAGCAGTAGCTCTCAGGACAGGGAGCCTTAACTTGGAAGATTAATTTGAGGTCTTTATTTTTTTTATTATTTATTTATTTATTTATTTTAGTTGGAGTCTCACTCTGTCACCCAGACTAGAGTGCCATGGCCGCTCCCGGCCACCGCAGCCTCGACCTGAAGGGCTCCGGCGATCCTTCCGCCTCAGCCTTCCGAGTAGCCGGAATTACAGGCATGCGCTACCACGCCCGGCTGATTTTTTGATTTATTGTAGAGATGAGGTCTCGCTGCCCAGGCGGGTCTCGAACCCGCGGACTCATGCAATCCACTCACCTCAGCCTCCCAAAGGCGCGGGATTACAGGCTGAGCCACCGAGCCCGGCTTTGCCAGAAATATTTTAACAACTCTAAGACATAGCCTCAGAGAAACAGACAGTGGGACTTTCTTGTTCACACAGCATTAATGAATCTTTGGTGGCTTAGAACTTTCAAC
>NW_007256321.1:476391-478187 GCF_000164805.1 Carlito syrichta
GAGGAAGGGGCCCTTAAGCACCTCTCTGCGGGTGCCTCCGACTCACTTAATCTGCCCGGGTGATAACGCCGGGCCCGGGCCGCGTCCCACGCGGTGGGGCCAGGACAGGGGTTCCTGGTCTCGACCTCTCGCGTCCGTCATCCGCCCTGCCCTCCGTTCGCAGCTCAGCGAGGAGCAGGAGCCGCGCAGCAGGCCCCTTCCCGCTCTCGCCGGAGTTTGATGTACTTTAAACCTGGACCTGCGGCTCGTGTGGGCTCCTGACTCCCGCGCGCCGCCGCTTAACGTCGCAAACACTTCAGTCAATTATCCCCCTCGCGGAGCTTCTATTTAAAGAGATATTGTCAGGTTCTTAAGCCGCGGATCAGACCCGCTGCTTTCTGCTTCATATACAAAGACTCAAAACACGAGTTCTTTGAGGATTGGAAGAAATACAATTAAGCACTGCCTTCGCAATCGTTCCACCCCACGGGAGAACCCACGTGCGCCACGGGGGAGCTGGGAGGCGTGGGGGCGGGGAAGTGCTGAGTCCTTTCCATTTCAGGCCGGGAGAGTGAGTGGAAATAAGGCTGGGCACCAGGGGCGAGGTGTTGAACCTCGGAGGTGGAATTCAAATGCATCCGAGCTGAGGAGCAGGCTGGCCCCGGGCTGGGTGAGGGTTGTGTGGAGCCACAGTGCCCTTGCATCATCAGTGAAGGGGAATGCTGGGTCATCCTGCGGCCCAGGCAGAGGGAGCTGGAGTTACCCAGGAGCTGGTTCTAGGGACAACTGGCCTTCAACACCAGGGGCTCTGCCACTTCCAAAATATGCCTTCATCGTCTTGAGGCAGAAGTTTCTACCCCAGAAAAACAAAACGGCCAGATTCCTTCCTCATCAGCCCTCCTGTCCAGAGAGTCTCTGGGCCCCTCTAGGTCCTTTCCTTCGCCAACACTTAGGGGGGAGGGGAGACTGGGAGTCTGTGGCACTTGTCAGCATCACTAGGCAGAGGGGTGGAGGCCGGGCCTTTGTTCTCTCCAAGGTCGACTCTCTGGCTAGCCCGGCTGCCAGGGTGTTGGGAAACCCAGAGAGGGGAAGGGGAAGGGCAGGAGCCGGCTGGAACCTAGGCAGACTCAAGACAGAGGCTCAGGGCTGGAGCAGGGGGCGTTCACCTTCCTAGCTGGTGGTAGGCTGTAGCTATGGAACCACTCTTGACACCTCGCCTTCCAGAAACAGGAAAGGCAGGCCGCATGGAAGGCGAGAGACCTAGGCAGGGAATACCAACGAGCGCAAAAAAAACAAGATGAGGTCCCTTTCTTCATTCTGTTGGAGGTCTCACTTCGGCAGCAGGGACAGGTTCTGAGATGGGGGGGCTGCCGAGAAAGTGAGGGACCTGGAAGAAAAGGAGAAATACCAGTGGAGCAGACACGGGAAGGGGGGCGGGGGAGCAAGGCTCGGGCCTCGGCGCCGTTTACCGCTGAGCGTGCAGCACCACAGCCTCGGTGCCCGCGTGCCAAGGCTTCGGCCCAGGCACCGAGAGGGGCAGAGCGTTGGCCTCTAACTCCGGGCCACTCTCAGGCCCCGCCGTCTCCCCGACCAGGCTGGGGATGTCTGGAGCTGTGGAGCGTCGGCGCAGACCCAGGCGGCCAGAGCCGGGGCCCTCCGGGTGGGGGCTCAGGCCGACGGGGGCTTGAACGAAGGTTGGGGGCGCTCCCTCCAGCACCTCCTGAGAGCGCCACCGCCCAGTCCCCGAAGACTGGGGCGAGTTCGGTCGGGCCAGCAGGGCGCCCGCCCGTAGGCGGGCCGCCTCCTCTTCGGTCACC
>NW_007256321.1:480137-481439 GCF_000164805.1 Carlito syrichta
AGGAGTACACACGTGCTGCGGGTTAGGGGGCGCGCAGTCCGCCTGGGTGCTGCCACTCGAAGTACTGCGAATCACGCACTCACTCACAGTTGTTCCTCCCGCACACGCTCGCTCGGAACTGGGGGCGGGGAGAGTGTGCTCTTCAATCTCAGACGTCTCCAACCCCGACAACGCGCCCGAGTGCCGGCTCCCGGCGGCTGCGGCGCAGGCAGGGCGTAGACATCGCGACTGACAAGGAGCCGACGCCTTGGGACCCGAGGGTGCCGCGGGCGCGTTAGCCGCTCCCGGGCGCCGGCTCCCCGCCACCACCGCGGAAGGAGCGAACGACCCACGCAAGGCTTCTCCCTGCCCGGTCCCAGTCTCTCACCCCCAGACCACAGAGCTCTGGCCCTGACCACTAGCTAACACTAAGGAGAGGAGGAGAGCATGAGTTCCGTTTTCCACAGGATGCGTGGAAAAACCACCCCCCTCCTCAGCCCCTCCCCGCCAGCAGTCCCCTCTGTCCTGGAGGCAGGGGACCCCCCAGGCCTGGGTTGAAGGGAGCTAGAGCCCCTCAGCCAGAAAGGGGTGGTGGGGAGAGAGTAGCTTTGGAATGGGTATTCGTAAAGTTAGGAGTGAACAGTTATCTACCACGGCATTTACTGAGACTCCATGAGCCGGCAATTGCGTTCCCAGCAGTGGGAAATGCAGAGGCAGAAGCTCTAGATTCTGGATGGAAGAGACTTCCCCTCTTAAGGGAGAAGACAACGCTGGGAGGTAAAAAGTGGAGGTTATCACCTGAGGGTTGAAGACAGTCCTTAGAGTAAAACATGGGGGGGGGGGTCTAGGGTTTCCTGAAGACAAAACTGAGTTGCTCCTTCAAAGATGTACAGGACTTGGCTGCTAAGAAATAAGAAAGGGGCTTAATGGAGGTAAAGGCATGGAAGCAGGAAAACACCTTGGGACAGTGTTGAGGGCTGACTTAAGGGATCCCTTCCTATAAGAGACAGGAAGTTCAGGGAAGAATAAAGGTGTCTTCTGTCTGGGCAGAGCAACGATAAGATGCTTTGCTGTAGGAGATGCCCGCAGAAAGGTATGGGGCGAGGAGAGCATTTGCTGCTAGAAAGAAGATGGTGAGCTCATGGCCCTGCACCCTGAGCCTCTGAGCCCTCCAGCTCCCAGACTCCTGGGCTGCCTACCTTGGATTTGGTGCCCGGGCATCGGAGCAGGGGCTCCCACTCCCCTGTCATGTGGGAATCATGTGATGTATACCTGCACACAAAGTGCAGCCCCCCTCCCCCCCACCCCTTTTCTTTTATTGCA
>NW_007256321.1:481743-488038 GCF_000164805.1 Carlito syrichta
CTCACCTCAGCCTCCCAAAGGCGCAGGATTACAGGCTGAGCCACCGAGCCTGGCTTGCATTTTTTAAAAGCTTTTGGTCAGGGCTCTGCCAGTGTTCTTTCATGGTGTCATAGAAAGGGCACAGTAGCTGACATCAGAGTCAAGTCCCAACTTGAAGGCATTTACTAGCAGTGTGGCTCCAAGCCTGCATATTCTCATCTGCAAAGTGAAGCTGATAAATACCAGCCCTGCCTGCTTTACGCAAGATCAAGTGAGAGAGTCAGGGAGAGAACTGGAGAGTTATTTAGAGTGCAGCCCTCAAAGCTGCTCCCGCCCCCAGAGCTGCGGCCCCTCTCTGGGGTGGCCACAAGAAGTGGGTAGAGACTTTCCACCCCCAGTAACTGGGCAGGAATGCTCTGCTTCTTTACTCAGAGAGCAGAAGAAAGGCTCTTCTTCCCTTTATGACTCAATTTCTCATTTCTGCAGCATGAGAGAAATTGCTTTCTTCCCTTCTCTGTCTCCAGGGCTAAGGGAGGGAGTTTCTCTGTGTGGCAGACCTGCCTGAAAAGCCAGTCCTTGCATCCCCCAGGTGAAGGAGAGAAGCAGCAGAAACCCTCCTTGCCCCTTCCACCTGAGCTTCCTGTAGACAACTCAGCTGCATTTATGTCCCTGGTCCCTGTGGCGGGTTGAGACAGTTCCAAGGAAGCAGAGGAGTTGGGCCAGAGAGTGCTGTGCTGGGTACCTTTTGGAAGGAGCAACTGGTTCCATTCACCCCAGCTGGCATCGCCAACCCCACCAGACCTATGGCAGGATGGAGAGAGGAGGTGCCAGGTCTCAGGCCCCGGAACCTTGCTCTGACTTTCCTATGGGCTCAGTATGTTCTGAACAGAAAAGAAACAGCAAAGCTGAAAAAAGCTGAGACTTTGTTGCAGAGCACAGAGGCACCAACAGCCGGAATTAGAAGCTGTCGCTTAGGGAGCTGAAGGCTGACAAGAGATGGAGCCGAGGCAGGCAGGGGGCAGGCAGGCACTCCATACTCCCCCACCCCTCCCACCTGCTGAGCCTGTTCAAAGCAGCCCCCAGGCTGGCAAAAGGGTTTCCTCCCAGAGGCGCCTCAGTGTGGTCTGTCACTCTGTCTGCAACGGTTCCCCCTCCTGAGCCCCCTTCTTTTTTCAGGTGTCACCAGCCCCCTCACCCTGTCACGTTGCACCAGCTCTGTAAGGCTGGGCCTGGTAGCACGTGTCTGGAGATCCAGAGGGCTGCTGAGGGGATGCAGGGGGTGGGGTGAGTCAGCAGGGGACTTGCGACTGAATCAGCAATGGGATTGAGAAAGGGGTAGGGACCCCTCTCTTTGTGCAAAAGGTGAAACTGAGGCATGATGAGTGGAAAGGGAACCTTGCCCCAGACCCATAGATATGCAGCCAGGATGGAATCCAGGTGCCCTTCACCTGCCCAGTGCCCCTAGGGAGGGCATCAACTCTTCATCTGCATATCCCCTGCAGCCAGAGATTAATTCATCTCCAGGGCCCAGGGCCCAGAGATGGCATTTGCTCAGGGCCTGCCTTGCCCTTCTTTCAGAGGATAGAAAGCAGGGAGGTTTCTACAGGGTATCCAGGCCTGGCCACATGGGAAGCCCCCAGCCTGCTGTGCAGAGGCCTTTCCAGGGGCAGGATTGCATCACCTCTCCAATTCCTGCACTGCCCAGCTCCAACTCTGCTCAGCCTGGCCCAGTGGTGGTGGGGGGCGGGGGCGGTGCAGGTTCTCCTCCTGAACAATCATCAGCAAAAGCTGGGGGCTGCCCAGTGGGCTCCATTTGACTCTGGCTTTGGCTTATGTGCTCCCACGTGGGTCAGTGAGTTCCTCTAGGCCCGGATCTTCATCCTTACAGGGTTCTACCCCTGGGTGGTGGGAGGAGGGGGCGAGGTGGGATGGCTGAGTGCCCAGCTGGAGAGTTGAAGACAGGACAGTGTAGGTGTCCACTCTGGCTGTATCCAGTCTGTAGTGAGATGGGTGGGGGGCAGGCTGATCAAAGCCAGGCATTAGTCCTGCAAGCAGGCCCCTAGCCTCACCCTATAGCCAGGCCCTGGTAGAATCCTAGAGGTCAGACTCCCAGGGGAAAGAGGAGGACCTGTTTATTTCCCAAAGGCACAGGTGCTCACAGCTAATGGCATCTGCAATAACTCTTTAATAAGAAAACAACCTCTTCCCAGAATCAATCCCCACTCTGCCTCCCCCAAGCCCATGCCTGTCCCCATTTGGGATTTGGGATCATGCCACAGGTGCAGTGAATGGCTGCCCACAAGCTCCTCTGTGGCAAGTTTTGGGGTCCACCATAGTTGCTACAGTGACCTGAGCATCTGACCACTGTTTTTCTAGAGACCCAGATGGCCTAAATATTTGGGATTCCCCAAGAGATGAAGGGGGCACCTTTATACTAGGCTTTTCTGCTCCAGCTCTGAGGCTGGAGATGAGGAAAAGGCACATCTGTATGGTGGTGAAGAGGAGATGACATCATTTTCCAGTGGTTGTGGCATCAGGGCCAATGGACAGGAAAGTGAATTCTCTTTAAGCTGAGGCAGAGTCATTACACGGGGTTCTGGAAAGGTTCTCACCTTAGGTTCGATTCCCAAGGGTTTGTTTTTTTTTTCCCAGCCTATTTCATTTCAGGGGCACTCCACTCCCCTGTCCCCCATTTCATAGTAAAACAGAGACCAGGCTTAGGCAGAAGATATTAGAACAAGGTTCTTTAGTGGGAGTAGGAAGGAGAAAAATAAATAAAACACAAATTCAGGAGAACGAAGGATGCTGACCTTGTCAGGCAGCCTGAGTGGAGTGCATGCCAGGAAGTACCCACCCTCAGGCCTAGAAAAA
Source organism: Carlito syrichta (assembly GCF_000164805.1). Classification (NCBI taxonomy): domain Eukaryota; kingdom Metazoa; phylum Chordata; class Mammalia; order Primates; family Tarsiidae; genus Carlito; species Carlito syrichta. The sequence continues at coordinate 484,594 of NW_007256321.1, forward strand.
GGGGGGAACCAAGTTCAGGGTGCGAGAGTGCCTGAGAGGCCTCAGCCTCATATGACTCAGTGGCCTGAGGGCCAGTCAGCTGAGGCAGTTTTCCATGTCAGCCTCCTATCTCCAGCAGGCAGAAGGTGAGGGAAGTGACCTCAGCCAGGAATCCTGGGAGTGGCCATCCCCAGGGAGCTTCGAGGTAGTGCCAGGCTCTGCCTTAAGGAGTCGACAACAAGGCCAACTCAAGGCAGGCCTGGGATGTGTCCTGGAAGCCCAGTTGAGTTGCTCACACTGAGCAGGAGGGCTTGGGGTTTTGTCCTGCTGTGCCACAGGGGCAACAGTGGAGGTTCCAGGTGGTGGGTCTAAACCTCCAGGTGAGAAAACAGTTCAGCCTTTGGGAGGCTGAGGTGAGTGGATTGCCCGAACCTGCGGGTTCAAGACCCGCCTGGGCAGGCAAGACCTCATCTCTACGATAAAATTAAAAAATTAGCCAGGCGTGGTAGTGCGCGCCTGTAATTCCGGCTACTTGGAAGGCTGAGGCAGAAGGATCGCCGGAGCTCAGCAGGTCGAGGCTGCGGTGGCCGGGAGCGGCCATTCTAGTCTGGGCGACAGAGTGAGACTCCAACTCAAAAAAAAAAAAAAAAAAAAACAGTTTAGAGTGGGGCACTACGAGTTGCCTGGCTCCTCTTGAAAGGTCGAGTGGGGGCAGGATCTCATTTCCTGCCTCCCAGTCCATATTCTCATGCCCTCAACAAATATATGACACTTATCGGGGGGAGGGGATGAGGAGCTGGAAGTCAGCTTGGAGAGGACTTCTAGGCCCCAGATAGACCCCTTCCCTGATGGTACCTGAGTCCTGCCTCCTCTCCTAGGCCGACTACTGAGGAGGAGGCTGTACCATCCAGGGAGTCTCAGGTCCCCACAGCCTCAGAGTGCTGGGGCTCCTTTCTCCTGGGGACATGGAGCCATGTCCCAGAGAAAGGTCTGAACTTCCCTGCTCAATGTCCCAGTGGGATGGGGCATCAGAGGCGGCTCTCCTGGGCGTCAGCCTTTGCTGTCGGTGTGTCCTGCTCACATGGCTCCCTGGGGGCCTCCCAGGCCCCCTCAGGCTTGTCCTCGGCCTCGGAAGGGAAGCAGGTCCTGAGGCAGGCCCTCACCGACTCCTTCACCTCGGACTCCAGACCCCTCATCTTGCCTTCGTACTCTTCCATCGCCTCCTGCTGGAACTGTGGGGACAGCAAGGAGCACGGCCTGACTCAGGAGGTACCCCCTGCCCACTCTCCTTCCCTGGACAGTGGAATAAGGAGATGCCCAATCCCCTTGTTCAGAGTTCTCAGGAGAGGGGGGTGAGAGGTAGGGGGTAGGGAAGCCCATCAGAAAGCCTCTCAGGAGAGAGGATGCCCACCAAGCAGAGATCTGCAGAGCTACCTCATTTGAAAGGGCCTTGGGACCCCGTGGGAACCAGAGCCTGTGACCTACTGTGAGGGATACTGGCACCCTTCCCCTGGCCTCCTGACTGGCAGCTCCCTGGAGCTCATCCACCTCTGCTGAGAGCCAAGGTAGTGATCCTGGTACCTGCTTTTCCATCTCCCGGATCTGTTCCAGGCAGGCTGCCTGCTTCTCCTCTAGCTTCTCCTGATGCTTCTCCAGATTCTCTGTGATCTGGGTGGGAGTGAAAGGCAGGGGATCAGGACAGCAGACAGGCCACGGGGTTGGGTTCCAGCTGTAGTCTCAGCTAACCAGTTGTAAGACTTTGGACAAATTACCTCTGGGCAATTTTTTTTTTTTTTTTTTTTTTTTTAGTTGGGGTCTAGGTCTCTGTCACCAGGCTAGAGTGAAGTGGCTCACCACAGCCTCAGTCTCCTGGGCTCTAGTGATGCTCCTGCCTCAGCCTTCTGAGCAGCTGGGACTACAGGTGTGTGCCATCATGCCCAGCTAATTTTTAGATTTTTTTTTTAAGAGATGAGGTCTCGCTATGTTGCCCAGGCTGGTCTTGAATCCTAGGTTCAAGCAATCCTCCTGCCCCAACTTTCCAAAGTGCTGAGATTACAGGTGTGAGCTACTGTGCCCAGCCATTTTTTTTAAACTTGTAAAATGAGGATAATAGTGCTTGTCTTACTGGATTGTAAAGGATTATACGAGACAGTTCATGTGCAGCACCTGGCAGAGTGCCTGGTACAAGGTCAGGACTCAGTAGATGGTGGCTCTGTTACTGTGGTTAATGATCCCTAAGTCCATGCTCAGCAGGACTTTCCTTCCTCATCCAATTCCTTGGTGCCTCAGGAAGCCCCCCTCATTCCCCCTCCAGCCACACACACCAATCCCATGCTTGCCTGGTCAGCTAGCTCATATTGTTTCCATGCAGGGGAGCCAGCCAGAGACAGATCCTTTCAAGTTAGTACCCCAATCTCCATACACAGGCTGGAACCCTGGGATATCCCCTTATAGACCCAGCTGCATGGACAGCTCTGGACAAATGTATCTCCTAAGAGAAAAGCAAGGGCCTGGGGCCACTGCTTCCCATCTATGAAGAAAGAGAAAGAGGAGGGAGGAGAGAGTGTCTGGGAAGGACACAGTTCTTACACACCTGCTTGATGACCTGCACCACTTCCTGGATGTGGGAGTTATTAATCTCTCTCTTTAACCTGTGGGTGTAATTGGAGTTTTAGAAAGGGCAGGAAGCCCCTGGGAAATGTTGGGTGAGATGAGGTCTCCTCACGATATAAGTAAATGGGAAATCCATCTCAGGGGCAGGAACCAGCCAGAGGGGCAAGCATGGGAACCCAAGGAGGGTGTAGAGGACTACTGGAGGAAAATCAAGCCTGCAGAGAGGGAGCTGAAGCCAGGGAACAGCAGCCTGTCCACTCTGGCAGCTGTGCTTCCCATGAAAGTCTTAAAGGACGTGTTTTTGGACCACAATGGGAACCAGAAGCCATTCCCTCAATACTCCTCTCTGCTCAAGTGGTGTTGGCATATGTGTTTTGCCCACACGCTCTCATCAGAGGTGACAGAGATGGAATCTACTATTTCAAGAGCCAGGAGAAAGGCACATCTTTGGAAAGTGAGTCAGAATCCACTTGTAGGGAGGCCCCGTTCCACCTGAAGTGGGGTCTGCCCATACCAGACCTTCACCTTCAGGACTCACCTCTCCTGGGCCATCTTGTCTATGGTGACTTTGGTCATGGCCTGGATCCGCTCCAGCCTCTTGGCCTCCAGCTTTTTCTTCATCTCTTTGGTGTCACTGCAGGGAGATAGGCACGAGGGCGACATTTTGTGGGCCAAGCCCTAACTGGAGGGGAGTCCCGTGTGGGAGGGTGGCAGTCGGACCTCTCCAACGTCTCCTTGAGGGTCTTCAGCTCTGCCGCCTGCTTCTCTCGGGCCAGCTCCATCACCTTGTTGACTAGCTGCGGGGAGAGGAAGGATGGGCTTGGCCAGCGCCGCCGGCAGTGCTGAGGGGGCG